>NC_088411.1:48429158-48708281 GCF_034236695.1 Oncorhynchus nerka
TGTGTTTACCACACAACAATTAATCAATTTCTTGAGATGTCAAACAAATCTATTCAGTTTTGTGTCACCCTGTCATGGCCCTCTCCTCTCTCCTTTCCTCTCCTCCTTTCTCCTTTCCTCTCCTCCTCTCCTTTCCTTTCCTCTCCTCTCGTCCTCTCTCTCCTTTCCTTCTCTCCTCTCTCTCCTTTCCTCCTCTCCTCTCCTCTCCTTTCCTTTCCTCTCCTCTCGTCCTCTCTCTCCTTTCCTTCTCTCCTCTCTCTCCTTTCCTCCTCTCCTCTCTCTCCTTTCCTCCTCTCTTCTCTCTCCTTTCCTCCTCTCCTCTCTCTACTTTCCTCCTCTCCTCTCTCTACTTTCCTCCAATCCTCTCTCTACTTTCCTCCTCTCCTCTCTCCTTTCCTCCTCTCCTCTCTCCTTTCCTCCTCTCTCTCCTTTCCTCCTCTCCTCTCTCGACTTTCCTCCTCTCCTCTCTCTCCTTTCCTCCTCTCCTCTCTCTCCTTTCCTCTTCTCCTCTCTCTACTTTCCTCCTCCTCTCTCTCCTTTCCTCCTATCCTCTCTCCTTAACTCCTCTCTCTCTCTCCTCTCTCTCCTCCTTTCCTCCTCTCCTCTCTCTCCTTTCCTCCTCTCCTCTCTTTTTCTTCCTCTCCTCTCTCTTTCTTCCTCTCTCTCCTTTCCTCCTCTCCTCTCTCTCCTCCTCCTCTCTCTCCTTTCCTCTTCTCCTCTCTACTTTCCTCTTCTCCTCTCTCCTTTCCTCCCCTCCTCTCTCTCCTTTCCTCCTCTCCTCTCTCTCCTTTCCTCCTCTCTCTCCTTTCCTCCTCTCCCTCCTTTCCTCCTCTCCTCTCTCTCCTTTCCTCCTCTCCTCTCTCTCCTTTCCTCCTCTCCTCTCTCTACTTTCCTCCTCTCCTCTCTCTCCTTTCCTCCTCTCCTCTCTCCTTTCCTCCTCTCTCTCCTCTCCTCTCTCTCCTTTCCTCCTCTCCTCTCTCTCCTTTCCTCCTCTCCTCTCTCTCCTTTCCTCCTCTCCTCTCTCTCCTTTCCTCCTCCTCCTCTCTCTCTCCTTTCCTCCTCCTCTCCTCTCTCCTTTCCTCCTCTCCTCCTCTCCTTTCCTCCTCTCCTCTCCTTTCCTCTCTCTCCTTTCCTCTCTCTCCTTCCTCCTCTCCTCTCTCTCCTTTCCTTTCCTCTCCTCCTCTCTCCTTCCTCCTCTCTCTCCTTTCCTCCTCTCCCTCCTTTCCTCCTCTCCTCTCTCTCCTTTCCTCCTCTCCTCTCTCTCCTTTCCTCCCCTCTCCCTCTCTCTACTTTCCTTCCTCTCCTCTCCTCTCTCTCCTTTCCTCCTCCTCCTCTCTCCTTTCCTCCTCTCTCTCCCTCCTCTCTCTCTCTCCTTCCTCCTCTCCTCTCTCTCCTTTCCTCCTCCCCTCTCTCTACTTTCCTCCTCTCCTCTCTCTCCTTTCCTCCTCTCCTCTCTCCTTTCCTCCTCTCCTCTCTCCTTTCCTCCTCTCTCCTCTTGACAGGTGCTGGAGCTACTGTGTCAAATCCTTCAGACTGACTCCTTATCATTGGTCCAGCAGTGGCTGCTGCTCGCGGGCCAGAGGGGTAAAACAACACACATGTACAGGCTGTGTTCTAAATGGCATCCTATTCAATCACATTTATCAATCCCTTTTTACATCAGCAGATATCACAGAGAGCTTAGTTAGAACCCAGCCTGAAACCCCAAAGAACTACTGTTAACCAGGACCGAGAGAGAGAGAGAGAGAGAGACAGAGAGACAGACAGAGAGAGAGAGAGAGAGAGAGAGAGAGAGAGACAGAGAGACAGAGAGAGAGACAGAGAGACAGAGAGAGAGACAGAGAGAGAGACAGAGACAGAGAGAGAGACAGAGAGAGAGACAGAGAGAGAGACAGAGAGAGAGAGAGACAGAGAGAGAGAGAGAGACAGAGAGACAGACAGAGAGAGAGAGAGAGACAGAGAGACAGAGACAGAGAGAGAGAGAGAGACAGAGAGAGAGAGAGAGAGACAGAGACAGAGAGAGAGAGAGACAGAGACAGAGACAGAGAGAGAGACAGAGACAGAGAGAGAGACAGAGACAGAGACAGAGACAGAGAGAGAGAGAGAGAGACAGAGACAGAGAGAGAGAGAGAGAGAGAGAGAGAGAGAGAGAGAGAGAGAGAGACAGCACTGACCTTAGATTTGTTCTGAAAAAGTGTGTTCAGTGAATCTAACTCCCAGTTGACTCCCTAGAGAAGGACATGGTGATGGGGTTGATTCAGTGAATCTAACTCCCAGTTGACTCCCTAGAAAAGGACATGGTGATGGGGCTGATTCAACAGGCCATGAAGGACAGTGTCTTCCTAAGGCAGCAGAGTATGACTGAGTGCGAGGTACCCAGATGCCATCCACGCACCTCTCTGTCGGGCCGGGTACTTGCTAGCTGTGGACATGCAAAACTAAGACTTCATACCAGGTTGGTGTGGTTCGCAAACCAACAGAAAAGTGTTTACCAGGTTTAACCAGGTTTACCAGGTTTAAACAGGTTTACCAGGGTTTACCAGGGTTTACTGGGGTTTACCAGGGTTTACTAGGGTTTACCAGGGTTTACCATGTTTACCAGGTTTACTAGGTTTTACCAGGGTTTACTAGGGTTTACCAGGTTTACTAGGTTTACCAGGTTTACTAGGGTTTACCAGGTTTACTAGATTTACTAGGTTTACTAGTGTTTACTAGGTTTACCAGGGTTTACTAGGTTTACCAGGGTTTACCAGGTTTATTAGGGTTTACCAGGGTTTACCAGGGTTTACCAGGGTTTACCAGGGTTACCAGGTTTACCAGGGTTTACCAGGTTTACCAGGGTTTACCAGGGTTTACCAGGGTTACCAGGTTTACCAGGGTTTAATAGGTTTACCAGGGTTTACTAGGTTTACCAGGTTTACTAGGGTTTACCAGGGTTTACCAGGTTTACTAGGTTTACCAGGGTTTACCAGGTTTACCAGGGTTTACCAGGTTTATCAGGGTTACCAGGGTTTACTAGGTTTACCAGGGTTTACTAGGTTTACCAGGGTTTACCAGGTTTACCAGGGTTTACCAGGTTTACCAGGGTTACCAGGGTTTACCAGGTTTACCAGGGTTTACCAGGGTTTACTAGGTTTACCAGGGTTTACTAGGTTTACCAGGTTTACTAGGGTTTACCAGGGTTTACCAGGTTTACCAGGGTTTACCAGGGTTTACTAGGTTTACCAGGGTTTACTAGGTTTGCCAGGTTTACTAGGTTTACCAGGTTTACTAGGTTTACCAGGTTTACCAAGTTACTAGGTTTAACCAGGTTTACTAGGTTTAACCAGGTTTACCAGGTTTACCAGGTTTACTAGGTTTTACCAGGTTTACCAGGATTAAACAGGTTTACTAGGTTTACCAGGTTTACTACGTTTACCAGGGTTTACCAGGTTTACCAGGTTTACCAGGATTAAACAGGTTTACTAGGTTTACTAGGTTTACCAGGGTTTACTAGGTTTACCAGGGTTTACCAGGTTTACCAGGTTTACCAGGTTTACTAGGTTTTACCAGGTTTACCAGGGTTTACCAGGGTTACCAGGGTTTACCAGGGTTTACCAGGGTTTACCAGGTTTACCAGGGTTTACCAGGTTTACCAGGGTTTACCATGTTTACCAAGTTACTAGGTTTAACCAGGTTTACTAGGTTTAACCAGGTTTACCAGGTTTACCAGGTTTACTAGGTTTTACCAGGTTTACCAGGGTTACCAGGGTTTACTAGGTTTACCAGGTTTACCAGGGTTACCAGGGTTTACTAGGTTTACCAGGTTTACCAGGGTTACCAGGGTTTACCAGGTTTACCAGGTTTACCAGGGTTTACCAGGGTTACCAGGGTTTACTAGGTTTACCAGGGTTACCAGGGTTACCAGGGTTTACTAGGTTTACCAGGTTTACCAGGGTTACCAGGGTTTACTAGGTTTACCAGGTTTACCAGGGTTTACCAGGTTTACTAGGTTTACCAGGTTTACCAGGGTTTACCAGGGTTTACCAGGTTTACCAGGTTTACCAGGTTTACCAGGTTTTACCAGGTTTACCAGGATTAAACAGGTTTACTAGGTTTACCAGGGTTTACTAGGTTTACCAGGTTTACTAGGTTTACCAGGTTTACTAGGGTTTACCAGGTTTATGGAACCTGAAACGAAATGCTTTGTTTGCTTTCACAGTTCATCCCAACTTCAGCTGCCAATCAGCAAGGAGGATAAACCAGGTAATGCTAACGTTTGTTCTGATGTTGATTTCTACTGTATAAGAAGGTACAGGACTACTATGGGGTTATAGAAGGTACAGGACTACTATGGGGGTTATAGAAGGTACAGGACTACTATGGGGGTTATAGAAGGTACAAGACTACTATGGGGGTTATAGAAGGTACAGGACTACTATGGGGTTTATAGAAGGTACAGGACTACTATGGGGGTTATAGAAGGTACAGGACTACTATGGGGGACTACTATGGGGGTTATAGAAGGTACAGGACTACTATGGGTTATAGAAGGTACAGGACTACTATGGGGTTATAGAAGGTACAGGACTACTATGGGGTTATAGAAGGTACAGGACTACTATGGGGTTATAGAAGGTACAGGACTACTATGGGGGTTATAGAAGGTACAGGACTACTATGGGGGTTATAGAAGGTACAGGACTACTATGGGTTTATAGAAGGTACAGGACTACTATGGGGTTATAGAAGGTACAGGACTACTATGGGGGTTATAGAAGGTACAGGACTACTATGGGGTTATAGAAGGTACAGGACTACTATGGGGTTATAGAAGGTACAGGACTACTATGGGGGTTATAGAAGGTACAGGACTACTATGGGGTTATAGAAGGTACAGGACTACTATGGGGGTTATAGAAGGTACAGGACTACTATGGGGGTTATAGAAGGTACAGGGATACTATGGGGGTCATAGAAGGTACAGGACTACTATGGGGGTTATAGAAGGTACAGGACTACTATGGGGTTATAGAAGGTACAGGACTACTATGGGGGTTATAGAAGGTACAGGACTACTATGGGGGTTATAGAAGGTACAGGACTACTATGGGGGTTATAGAAGGTACAGGACTACTATGGGGGTTATAGAAGGTACAGGACTACTATGGGGGTTATAGAAGGTACAGGACTACTATGGGGGTTATAGAAGGTACAGGACTACTATGGGGGTTATAGAAGGTACAGGACTACTATGGGGTTATAGAAGGTAAAGGACTACTATGGGGTTATAGAAGGTACAGGACTACTATGGGGTTATAGAAGGTACAGGACTACTATGGGGTTATAGAAGGTACAGGACTACTAGGGGGTTATAGAAGGTACAGGACTACTATGGGGTTATAGAAGGTACAGGACTACTATGGGGGTTATAGAAGGTCCAGGACCACTATGGGGTTATAGAAGGTACAGGACTACTATGGGGGTTATAGAAGGTACAGGACTACTATGGGGGTTATAGAAGGTACCGGACTAATATGGGAGTTATAGAAGGTACAGGACTACTATGGGGGTTATAGAAGGTACAGGACTACTATGGGGTTACAGAAGGTACAGGACTACTATGGGGGTTATAGAAGGTACAGGACTACTATGTGGTTATAGAAGGTACAGGACTACTATGGGGTTATAGAAGGTACAGGACTACTATGGGGTTATAGAAGGTACAGGACTACTATGGGGATTATAGAAGGTACAGGACTACTATGGGGATTATAGAAGGTACAGGACTACTATGGGGATTATAGAAGGTACAGGACTACTATGGGGGTTATAGACGGTACAGGACTACTATGGGGGTTATAGAAGGTACAGGGCTACTATGGGGGTTATAGAAGGTACAAGGCTACTATGGGGTTATAGAAGGTACAGGACTAATATGGGAGTTATAGAAGGTACAGGACTACTATGGGGTTATAGAAGGTACAGGACTACTATGGGGGTTATAGAAGGTACAGGACTACTATGTGGTTATAGAAGGTACAGGACTACTATGGGGTTATAGAAGGTACAGGACTACTATGGGGTTATAGAAGGTACAGGACTACTATGGGGTTATAGAAGGTACAGGACTACTGGGGATTATAGAAGGTACAGGACTACTATGGGGGTTATAGACGGTACAGGACTACTATGGGGGTTATAGAAGGTACAGGGCTACTATGGGGGTTATAGAAGGTACAAGGCTACTATGGGGTTATAGAAGGTACAGGACTACTATGGGGATTATAGAAGGTACAGGACTACTATGGGGTTATAGAAGGTACAGGACTACTATGGGGGTTATAGAAGGTACAGGACTACTATGGGGGTTATAGAAGGTACAGGACTACTATGGGGGTTGTAGAAGGTACAGGACTACTATGGGGGTTTTAGAAGGTACAGGACTACTATGGGGGTTATAGAAGGTACAGGACTACTGTGGGGGTTATAGAAGGTACAGGACTACTATGGGGTTATAGAAGGTACAGGACTACTATGGGGGTTATAGAAGGTACAGGACTACTATGGGGGTTATAGAAGGTACAGGACTACTATGGGGGTTGTAGAAGGTACAGGACTACTATGGGGGTTTTAGAAGGTACAGGACTACTATGGGGGTTATAGAAGGTACAGGACTACTGTGGGGGTTATAGAAGGTACAGGACTACTATGGGGGTTATAGACGGTACAGGACTACTATGGGGTTATAGAAGATACAGGACTACTATGGGGGTTATAGAAGGTACAGGACTACTATGGGGGTTACTACTAAAGTTCTTTATGTATTTCATACCATGGAATGACATGTGGGCTGTTTCCCAATCAACATGGTTGGTCATGGTTGTCATGGTAAGATCATGGTAAGATCATGGTTGGTCATGGTTAGATCATAGTTGGTCATTGTAAGATCATGGTTGATCATGGTTAGATCATGGTTTGTCATGGTAAGATCATGGTTGGTCATGGTTAGAACATGGTTGGCCATGGTTAGATCATGGTTTATCATGGTTAGATCTTGGTTGGTCATGGTTAGATCGTGGTTGGTCATGGTAAGATCATGGTTGACCATGGTTAGATCATGGTTGGCCATGGCTAGATCATGGTTTATCATGGTTAGATAATGGTTGATCATGGTTGGTCATGGTTGGTCATGGTTAGATTATGTTTGGTCATGGTTAGATCATTGTTGGTCATGGTTAGATCATATTTGGTCATGGTAAGATCATGGTTGATCATGGTTAGATAATGGTTGGTCATGGTTAGATCATATTTGGTCATGGTTAGATCATGGTTGGTCATGGTTAGATCATAGTTGGTCATGGTTGGATCATGGTTAGATCATGGTTAGATCATGGTTAGGCATGGTTAGATCATGGTTGGTCATGGTTAGATCATGGTTAGGCATGGTTAGATCATAGTTGGTAATGGTTAGATCATGGTTAGGCATGGTTAGATCATGGTTGGTCATGGTTAGATCATGGTTAGGCATGGTTAGATCATAGTTGGTCATGGTTAGATCATAGTTGGTCATGGTTAGGTAACATATTTGACTAGCTCTTGTCCTCTAAGCTTCTGTTCTTTCTTTCAGAGATGATTGGAGATGCAGAGGTACTTGAGGTCCACGCAGAAAGCCCGAAAGCGCCCGAAACTAAGCAACATATTGCCCAGGATGATCAGAACGACCAGTGTGATCAGAATGATTAGACTTCCTTAGTGTAATGCTTCGCCTCTCATCATTTAATGTAGTTCGTAGGAAGCCTGATTCTGTATCCAGAAACATTCTCTGACTAGTTATTCTGTATGATGTAACGCTGTTGTCATGGTTCAATTCTCAAAAGATTCTGAGCCAATTAAATCAGATTATTGTCCCACTTTTTTCTCTCGATTTTATTAACTCGGCTTATGTTCTGTAAGGCGATGTATGACCACAATGTGTTTAGATGCCTGAGACTGTGAGACAATGCAATGCCAGGCTAGGTTAAGAGCTATCTGGATAATGACTCACAATTATCTTTTGATTATATCTCTAATTTACATAGCAATAAAAAAAAGGCATTATTGAACTATTCAGGTGCCCAATACGTGTCCTCGTCCCCAGATTTCTATACATTTTAATCATTGGTCAATTGAACACAATTGTCCAACAGAAATTTGACTTCAGCTTTCAACCCAACCTCTCCGAAAGACACACATACTGTACCTGTTTTTGGAGAGGTGTGTTAGGCTGACTCAATTAGAGCCCAGAGAGGTGTTGTCTATTAGAGACATAGAGACAGTAGATCTAGCTGGTCTGTCAAATTATAATAGAGACAGTAGATCTAGCTGGTCTGTCATAATATAATAGAGACAGCAGATATAGCTGGTCTGTCAAATTATAATAGAGACAGTAGATCTAGCTGGCCTGTCATTATATAATAGAGACCGCAGATATAGCTGATCTGTCATAATATAATAGAGGCAGTAGATCTAGCTGGTCTGACATAATATAATAGAGACAGTAGATCTAGCTGGTCTGACAATGTAATAGAGACAGTAGATCTAGCTGGTCTGTCATAATATAAAAGAGACAGTAGATCTAGCTGGTCTGTCATAATATAATAGAGACAGTAGATCTAGCTGGTCTGCCATAATATAATAGAGACAGTAGATCTAGCTGGTCTGTCATAATATAATAGAGACAGTAGATCTAGCTGGTCTGTCATAATATAATAGAGATATAGAGACAGTAGATCTAGCTGGTCTGTCATATTATAATAGAGACAGTAGATCTAGCTGGTCTGTCATATTATAATAGAGACAGTAGATATATCTGGTCTGACATAATGTAATAGAGACAGTAGATCTAGCTGGTCTGTCATAATATAATAGAGACAGTAGATCTAGCTGGTCTGACATAATGTAATAGAGACAGTAGATCTAGCTGATCTGTCATATTATACCAGAGACAGTAGATATATCTGGTCTGACATAATGTAATAGAGACAGTAGATCTAGCTGGTCTGTCATAATATAATAGAGACAGTAGATCTAGCTGGTCTGTCATAAAAAATAGACAGTAGATCAGTGATCTAGAGACAGAAGACCTGGTCTGTCATAATATAATAGAGACAGTAGATCTAGCTGGTCTGTCATATTATACCAGAGACAGTAGATATATCTGGTCTGACATAATGTAATAGAGACAGTAGATCTAGCTGGTCTGTCATAATATAATAGAGACAGTAGATCTAGCTGGTCTGTCATAAAATAATAGAGACAGTAGATCTACCTGGTCTGTCATAATATAATAGAGACAGTAGATCTAGCTGGTCTGTCATAATATAATAGAGACAGTAGATCTAGCTGGTCTGTCATAAAATAATAGAGACAGTAGATCTACCTGGTCTGTCATAATATAATAGAGACAGAAGATCTACCTGGTCTGCCATAATATAATAGAGATATAGAGACAGTAGATCTAGCTGGTCTGTCATATTATAATAGAGACAGTAGATATATCTGGTCTGACATAATGTAATAGAGACAGTAGATCTAGCTGGTCTGTCATATTGTAATAAAGACAGTAGATCTAGCTGGTCTGTCATAATACAATAGAGACAGTAGATATAGCTGGTCTGTCATATTATAATAGAGACAGCAGATCTAGCTGGTCTGTCATAATACAATAGAGACAGTAGATATAGCTGGTCTGTCATATTATACTAGAGACAGCAGATCTAGCTGGTCTGACATAATGTAATAGAGACAGTAGATCTAGCTGGTCTGTCATATTGTAATGCAGACAGTAGATCTAGCTGGTCTGTCATAATATAACAGAGACAGTAGATCTAGCTGGTCTGTCATAATTTAATAGGGATAGTAGATCTAGCTGGTCTGTCATATTATACTAGAGACAGCAGATCTAGCTGGTCTGTCATATTATAATAGAGACAGTAGATCTATCTGGTCTGACATAATGTAATAGAGACAGTAGATCTAGCTGGTCTGTCATATTGTAATAGAGACAGTAGATCTAGCTGGTCTGTCATAATATAATAGAGACAGTAGATCTAGCTGGTCTGTCATCATATAATAGAGACAGTAGATCTAGCTGGTCTGTCATCATATAATAGAGACAGTAGATCTAGCTGGTCTGTCATCATATAATAGAGACAGTAGATCTAGCTGGTCTGTCATAATATAATAGAGACATAGAGACAGTAGATCTAGATGGTCTGTCATAATATAATAGAAACAGTAGATCTAGCTGGTCTGTCATAATATAATAGAGAAATAGAGACAGTAGATGTAGCTGGTCTGTCACAAAATAACAGAGACAGTAGATCTAGCTGGTCTGTCATAATATAATAGAGACAGTAGATCTAGCTGGTCTGTCATAATATAATAGAGACAGTAGATCTAGCTGGTCTGACAATGTAATAGAGACAGTAGATCTAGCTGGTCTGTCATAATATAATAGAGACAGTAGATATATCTGGTCTGACATAATGTAATAGAGACAGTAGATCTAGCTGGTCTGTCATATTATAATAGAGACAGTAGATCTACCTGGTCTGTCATAATATAATAGAGACATAAAATCTACCTGGTCTGTCATATTATAATAGAGACAGTAGATCTAGCTGGTCTGTCATAATATAATAGAGACAGTAGATTTAGCTGGTCTGTCATAATATAATAGAGATAGTAGATCTAGCTGGTCTGTCATAATATAATAGAGACAGTAGATCTAGCTGGTCTGTCATAAAATAATAGAGACAGTAGATCTAGCTGGTCTGTCATAATATAATAGAGACAGTAGATCTAGCTGGTCTGTCATAATATAATAGAGACAGTAGATCTAGCTGGTCTGTCATAATATAATAGAGACAGTAGATCTAGCTGGTCTGTCATAATATAATAGAGACAGTAGATCTAGCTGGTCTGTCATAATATAATAGAGACAGTAGATCTAGCTGGTCTGTCATAATATAATAGAGACAGTAGATCTAGCTGGTCTGTCATATTATAATAGAGACAGTAGATATATCTGGTCTGACATAATGTAATATAGACAGTAGATCTAGCTGGTATGTCATAATATAATAGAGACAGTAGATCTAGCTGGTCTGTCATAATAGAATAGAGACAGAAGATCTACCTGGTCTGCCATAATATAATAGAGATATAGAGACAGTAGATCTAGCTGGTCTGTCATATTATAATAGAGACAGTAGATATATCTGGTCTGACATAATGTAATAGAGACAGTAGATCTAGCTGGTCTGTCATATTGTAATAAAGACAGTAGATCTAGCTGGTCTGTCATAATACAATAGAGACAGTAGATATAGCTGGTCTGTCATATTGTAATAAAGACAGTAGATCTAGCTGGTCTGTCATAATACAATAGAGACAGTAGATATAGCTGGTCTGTCATATTATACTAGAGACAGCAGATCTAGCTGGTCTGACATAATGTAATAGAGACAGTAGATCTAGCTGGTCTGTCATATTGTAATACAGACAGTAGATCTAGCTGGTCTGTCATAATATAACAGAGACAGTAGATCTAGCTGGTCTGTCATAATATAATAGAGACAGTAGATCTAGCTGTTCTGTCATAATTTAATAGGGATAGTAGATCTAGCTGGTCTGTCATATTATACTAGAGACAGCAGATCTAGCTGGTCTGTCATATTATAATAGAGAGAGTAGATCTATCTGGTCTGACATAATGTAATAGAGACAGTAGATCTAGCTGGTCTGTCATAATATAATAGAGACAGTAGATCTAGCTGGTCTGTCAAATTATAATAGAGACAGTAGATCTAGCTGGTCTGTCATAATATAATAGAGACAGTAGATCTAGCTGGTCTGTCAAATTATAATAGAGGCAGTAGATGTAGCTGGTCTGTCATAATATAATAGAGACAGTAGATCTAGCTGGTCTGTCATAATATAATAGAGACAGCAGATATAGCTGGTCTGTCATAATATAATAGAGACAGTAGATCTAGCTAATCTGTCATATTATAATAGAAACAGTAGATCTTGCTGGTCTGTCATAATATAATATAAAAATAGAAACAGTAGATCTTGCTGGTCTGTCATAATATAATATAGCCTGTAGATCTAGCTGGTCTGTAATAATATAATAGAGACAGTAGATCTAGCTGGTCTGTCATAATATAATAGAGACAGCAGATATAGCTGGTCTGTCATAATATAATATAGCCTGTAGATCTAGCTGGTCTGTAATAATATAATAGAGACAGTAGATCTAGCTGGTCTGTCATAATATAATAGAGATAGTAGATCTAGCTGCTCCGTCATAATATAATAGAGACAGTAGATCTATCAGGTCTGTCATAATATAATAGAGACAGTAGATCTAGCTGGTCTGTCATCATACAATAGAGACAGTAGATGTAGCTGGTCTGTCATAATATAATAGAGACATAAGATCTACCTGGTCTGTCATAATATAATAGAGACATAGATCTTGCTGGTCTGTCATAATATAATAGAGACAGTAGATCTAGCTGGTCTGTCATAATATAATAGAGACATAGATCTTGCTGGTCTGTCATAATATAATAGAGACAGTAGATCTAGCTGGTCTGTCATAATATAATAGAAAAATAGAGACAGTAGATGTAGCTGGTCTGTCACAAAATAACAGAGACAGTAGATCTAGCTGGTCTGCCATAATATAATAGAGACAGTAGTTCTAGCTGGTCCTTCATAATATAATAGAGACAGTAGATCTACCTGGTCTGTCATAATATAATAGAAAAATAGAGACAGTAGATGTAGCTGGTCTGTCACAAAATAACAGAGACAGTAGATCTAGCTGGTCTGTCATAATATAATATAAAAATAGAGACAGTAGATGTAGCTGGTCTGTCACAAAATAACAGAGACAGTAGATGTAGCTGGTCTGTCATAATATAATAGAGACTGTAGATATAGGTGGTCTGTCATAATATAATAGAGACTGTAGATATAGCTGGTCTGTCATAATATAATAGAGACAGCAGATATAGCTGGTCTGTCATAATATAATAGAGACAGCAGATCTAGCTGGTCTGTCATAATATAATAGAGACAATAGATCTAGCTGGTCTGTCATAATATAATAGAGACAGTAGATCTAGCTGGTCTGTCATAATATAATAGAGACATAAAATCTACCTGGTCTGTCATAATATAATAGAGACATAGAGACAGTAGATCTAGATGGTCTGTCATAATATAATAGAGACAGTATATCTACCTGGTCTGTCATATTATAATAGAAACAGTAGATCTTGCTGGTCTGTCATAATATAATAGAGACAGTAGATCTAGCTGGTCTGTCATAATATAATAGAGACAGTAGATCTAGCTGGTCTGTAATAATATAATAGAGACAGCAGATATAGCTGGTCTGTCATAATATAATAGAGACAGTAGATCTAGCTGATCTGTCGTGATATAATAGAGACAATAGATCTAGCTGGTCTGTCGTAATATAATAGAGACAGTAGATCTAGCTGGTCTGTCATAATATAATAGAGACAGTAGATCTAGAAACCCTAACCCTAAACCTAACCCTAACCCCTAACCCTAACCCCTAACCCTAACCCTAACCCTAATCCTAACCCTGTCCATGATGTCCAGAGACAACATGTACTGGTCCACCCTAACTGTCCAGACAACATGTAGAGGTCCACCCCAACTGTCCAGACAACATGTAGAGGTCCACCCCAACTGTCCAGACAACATGTAGTGGGCCACCCCAACTGTCCAGACAACATGTAGTGGTCCACCCCCAACTGTCCAGACAACATGTAGTGGTCCACCCCCAACTGTCCAGACAACATGTAGTGGTCCACCCCAACTGTCCAGAGACAACATGTAGAGGTCCACCCCCAACTGTCCAGACAACATGTAGTGGTCCACCCCCAACTGTCCAGACAACATGTAGTGGTCCACCCCCAACTGTCCAGACAACATGTAGTGGTCCACCCCCAACTGTCCAGACAACATGTAGAGGTCCACCCCAACTGTCCAGACAACATGTAGTGGTCCACCCCCAACTGTCCAGACAACATGTAGTGGTCCACCCCCAACTGTCCAGACAACATGTAGTGGTCCACCCCCAACTGTCCAGACAACATGTAGTGGTCCACCCCAACTGTCCAGAGACAACATGTAGAGGTCCACCCCCAACTGTCCAGACAACATGTAGAGGTCCACCCCCAACTGTCCAGACAACATGTAGTGGTCCACCCCCAACTGTCCAGACAACATGTAGTGGTCCACCCCCAACTGTCCAGACAACATGTAGTGTTCCACGCCCAACTGTCCAGACAACATGTAGTGGTCCACCCCCAACTGTCCAGAGACAACATGTAGTGGTCCACCCCCAACTGTCCAGACAACATGTAGAGGTCCACCCCAACTGTCCAGACAACATGTAGTGGTCCACCCCCAACTGTCCAGACCACATGTAGTGGTCCACCCCAACTGTCCAGACAACATGTAGTGGTCCACCCCCAACTGTCCAGACAACATGTAGTGGTCCACCCCAACTGTCCAGAGACAACATGTAGAGGTCCACCCCAACTGTCCAGACAACATGTAGTGGTCCACCCCCAACTGTCCAGACAACATGTAGTGGTCCACCCCAACTGTCCAGAGACAACATGTTGTGGTCCACCCCAACTGTCCAGAGACAACATGTAGAGGTCCACCCCCAACTGTCCAGAGACAACATGTAGAGGTCCACACCAACTGTCCAGACAACATGTAGAGGTCCACCCCAACTGTCCAGACAACATGTAGAGGTCCACCCCCAACTGTCCAGACAACATGTAGAGGTCCACCCCAACTGTCCAGACAACATGTAGAGGTCCACCCCAACTGTCCAGACAACATGTAGAGGTCCACCCCCAACTGTCCAGACAACATGTAGTGGTCCACCCCAACTGTCCAGAGACAACATGTAGTGATCCACCCCAACTGTCCAGAAAACATGTAGTGGTCCACCCCCAACTGTCCAGACAACATGTAGTGGTCCACCCCCAACTGTCCAGACAACATGTAGTGGTCCACCCCAACTGTCCAGAGACAACATGTAGAGGTCCACCCCCAACTGTCCAGACAACATGTAGTGGTCCACCCCAACTGTCCAGACAACATGTAGTGGTCCACCCCCAACTGTCCAGACAACATGTAGTGGTCCACCCCAACTGTCCAGACAACATGTAGTGGTCCACCCCAACTGTCCAGACAACATGTAGTGGTCCACCCCAACTGTCCAGACAACATGTAGTGGTCCACCCCAACTGTCCAGACAACATGTAGTGGTCCACCCCAACTGTCCAGACAACATGTAGTGGTCCACCCCAACTGTCCAGACAACATGTAGTGGTCCACCCCCAACTGTCCAGACAACATGTAGAGGTCCACCCCAACTGTCCAGACAACATGTAGTGGTCCACCCCAACTGTCCAGACAACATGTAGAGGTCACATTGAGAGAATTACGTAACAGGTTGAGATAATTAACGTAACAGGTTAGGAGAATTAACTTAAGGTTAGGAAAATAGTTCGGGTTAGATAAAATACAATATATGTACGTTTGGCTTCAATTTGACATGACCCTTCTAGACATGACGCTTCAGGCGCCGAAGGGAGAGAAAGGGGGAGGGAGGGGGAGCTGACAGCAAACCAGCAGAGGGGCGTATTAAAAAATCACTGGCAGCGCGCTGCGACAGAAAACAGCCTGTATAGCATGTCCATAGTATAGGAGTGTGGATTGACTGTGGTTTGGTTTACACCATTTGGACACGGTGAGGAACGGGACGCACTTGGAGCTTGGATTGGATAGCTGCTGGTTTTATGCTGCGCAGAACTCAGCCAAGAATTACCACCACCACGCCTATATTCGCCACTAATGGGCGGATAATGTTCGTGGTTGAAAAGGACAACTAATTCAAACTAGAAATTATTATTTTGGGGGGGGATCCACTTCTTGGCGGTTGGATGGTGTGCGAAAGGTAGCCACACTAGCAAGTTCACTCTCTACGCAAATTCAAAATTACAATTTTTGGATAGGGGATAGCCTATGTATTAATGCATGTATTAATGCAGGGATCATTTGTGTCCAAAGCATCAACCCAGGAGTGCTGCATACCACAGATGAGAGAGAAGGGAACGAGGTTTGATTCTGAAGCTGAGCCAAAGTATTCGTGTAAACAGTGGAGAATGCAGTGAGGAGAAACACGGGTCTGGAACTGGGCTGCACGTTTCTTGATCGTGGAGAGGACTGCACCTGGAGTGCAACAAGCAATGGCCTTACAGTTCTATAACATACTAAATTGTGCGCAAGACAATTATCCCGCTGTTATTTAAATATTTTCTCATGGGTAGTGTCATTCAGTCGCCCTGGCAGCATTTGGATAATTAACTTTGGAGATCCATGTCAACATAGGAGCATAGTTCAAGGGGATACCACAGGAAACCTTGCTGAATGGACATTTAACTTTGGTTTAACGTGATCCTTTTTACACAGCGAATCCGGACTCACTTTTTTGGCACATTTGAAGAACGCTCTCACCGAGGCTGGTCTGATGTAATTCAAAATAAACAAAATCAACCTAACCTGATCCCAAACACAAACTTTAGACAGATTGTATTTTATTACGTCCTACCCCCCCCCCCCTTTCCCATTAAAAGTGTACTTCTGAACCTCGAAGTGGCTCCGAAGTGGTGTTGTGACTCCTCGCCCGCAGCGGATCCGGAGCTTGGAGTGTCTGGAGCGGGAGGAGTTGGCGGCGGACCCCCTGTCACACAGCAGGGACCCAAGACGGGTAGGCTGAAAAAGATGGTTCGATTGGCGGCAGAACTGTTGTTGCTTTTAGGACTTCTACTTCTTACCTTACATATTACGGTGTTAAGGAGCAGCCCGCTGAATCAAGGGAATTTAACTTTGAGCCAGGATCAGCAGTATACAGTGATTGCAGAGGTGAGTGCTATTTAATTATTCTATTCTGTCGGAACCTGCAGTGCAGTTTACATTGCAGGGACTCTAGGCTATTGAGTTTGGGGTTTAGGGCTCAATATCAACATGGGGAATAAGCTTGTATTCTATGGGATCCACAGTCCTTTCCAGAAATGCTTCTGTAACACATTGGGTCTGAAATGGGAAGTGCAAAGGGTCTATTTAAATGACCACCGAGTTGGATATAACAGACATGATATATTATGGATGAACACATTCCCAGAGGGTCATTGAGGTTTGGGGTTTATGATATAAACCAAACTCAACTGGCTGATCGGATCCAGACCCAGAACGGTGTCAAAACGGACCACGGGTCCCAAAATAATATCTGTACAGTACCAGTCAAAAGTTTTAGAAAACCGACTCATTCAAGGGTTTTTCTTTATTTTTACTATTTTCTACATTGCAGAATAATATGTGTTATTTCATAGTGATGTATTCACTGTCACGTTCTGACCTTAGTTCCTTTTTTATGTCTTTGTGTTAGGTTGGTCAGGGCGTGAGTTGGGGTGGGTAGTCTATGTCTTTGTGTTAGGTTGGTCAGGGCGTGAGTTGGGGTGGGTAGTCTATGTCTTTGTGTTAGGTTGGTCAGGGCGTGAGTTGGGGTGGGTAGTCTATGTCTTTGTGTTAGGTTGGTCAGGGCGTGAGTTGGGGTGGGTAGTCTATGTCTTTGTGTTAGGTTGGTCAGGGTGTGAGTTGGGGTGGGTAGTCTAGGTTATTTTTTCTATGTTATATTTCTATGTGTTTGGCCTAGTATGGTTCTCAATCAGAGGCAGGTGTCGTTCGTTGTCTCTGATTGAGAATCATACTTAGGTAGCCTGTTTTCTCCATTTTGGTTGTGGGTGTTTAATTTATGTTGTGTCTGTTCACCTGGCACAACTGTTTCGTTTTCTCTTCGTTGTTATTTTGTGTAGTGTTTAGTTGTTCAATTGAAATATGACGAACATTTGCCACGCTGCATTTTGGTCCTCCTCTCCTTCCACCAACGAGAATCGTTACATTCACTCTTATTCTACAATGTAGAAAAGAGTAACAAATATAGAAAACCCCTTGAATGAGTAGGTGTTCTAAAACTTTTGATTGGTACTGTATATCTCTATTTTATTTTATTTTTTACTTGGTCGGACTGCATACAGTTTTCTGTCGTCATTCCTCATATGCTGGCCCTCACGCGGCTTGCAGTTTACAGCTTCGACCCCTGGTATCACAAAAACGCACACAAGACAAGGAAGAATGCGCAGAATTGCGGGAAATTATCTTTGAAAACGGTTTGATTTTCTCTCTGCCGACAAGAGGCGTTTGAACAGTTTGGGGTCACATGGGTTGCGAGGTGGGGGTTTGTTACGACAGCGGTAAATGACATTATCCATTCAGATCTCCTTCCACCTAGGAAATGTGTGGGACCAGACCTTCTCAAATAGCACTTGAGTACCCCTGATATACAGTATAAAGAGACAGTCTATCAGTCCATTCATAGAGCCTCAGTCCCCTGGGAGAGGCCGGGAGTAGGAGGTGAAATGGTACACACACACGATAGTCTCCCCTAGGAGAGGCTGGTAGTAAGAGGTGAAATGGTACACACACGATAGTCTCCCCTAGGAGAGGCTGGTAGTAAGAGGTGAAATGGTACACACACGATAGTCTCCCCTTGAAGAGGCTGGTAGTAAGAGGTGAAATGGTACACACACACACACACGATAGTCTCCCCTTGAAGAGGCTGGTAGTAAGAGGTGAAATGGAAGATGGAGAGAGGGGTCACATGGTCATAGTCCACTAACCTTCATCATAGTTGGGGATTCCATGCCTTAGCTGCAGGCACTACTCTTGTCATCACAGCCTCATCACAGTCACCATAGTCTCCTACTTGGGGATGGGGAGAGAGGTCAGGTCAGCGCTAGAGGTACCCACCCTTCCCACCACATCCCAATGGCCTGTAGCCGCAAGGAACACTCGGCTCTGATTGGCTTTCTGGTTTCACGTGACATTTCTAGTTAATACTTTACTATTTATAGTTAGCTTTCCAACAGAAGGGCTCTCTCTCTCCCACACATTTACACCGCACTGTTGCTGCCTTTACTTTAAAACCACTGTTATACTGCAGCTTTACAGGCTAAATAAAACCTCTCTTTTTGTCTCCCCATTTGAACTCAAATCCATCACATTTAATCCCCTTTGATGACTGGAAATGTGTCTGTTTGTTCAGGCTGACCCTTGTCTCCACCTGTTTTAACCAGGTCCGTATGATTTATTACCGTAGACATATTTAGGACTCCCCGTCATCAGAATCAATTGAACTGAATGGACCTGACCCTGTTCTAGAATTGGAATTATATCCATTCTAAAAATCAGTCATTCTAGTTCTATGGTTCGAGCTGCACATCTAAAATAGCCACAGTGCACAGGACAGAGGGCAGCTACTTTGATGAATCTCAAATATAAAATATATTTTGATTTGATTAACACTTTTTTTTTGGTTACTACATAATTCCATATGGTGTGTCCAAACCTTTGACTGGTACTGTATATAAATATCTTTTGAAAATACCATATTAGTACAGATGTGGGGTCTTAATTTGATCACTCTTTTATTGATTACAATTTTCCTGCACAGGAGGACATGCAATCTTTCCCTCAAGTATTTCCCTGTATTTAGCGCCATCCATCATTCCTTCAATTCTGACCAGTTTCCCCAGTCCCTGACGATGACAAACATCCCCACAGCATGATGTTCTCGGGGAGATGGGAGGTGTTGGGTTTACGCCAGACATTGTCGTTGATGGCCAAAAAGCTCAATTTTAGACTCATCTGACCAGAGTACCTTCATCCATATGTTTGTGGAGTTTCCTACATGCCTTTTTAGTGAACATCAAACGTGTTTGCTTATTTTTTCTTTAAGCAATAGCTTTTTTTCTGGCCACTCTTCTGTAAAGCCCTGCTCTGTGGAGTGTACCAGATCCACTTCTAGTAGAAACCACCAACTCTAATTAGTGTGGACAGAGCAGGGCCATAGTATTTTAGACAGAAATGAAACCATCAACAATTAAATAACACAGGACAGGACTAGGATAGAGAACCGATTGGGAATAGCCCTGTCACGGGTACTGGGCTCTGTGGGCTTTAGCTGATGTGTTGTGAGTAAAAAGGTGGCCTAGCTTTGGGGAGTGGGATCAATCTGATGTAGCTAAGTGGTCCTCTATAGTGGGTACAGAGGTAAAGATCTAAAGGGGGAGCCCAGGGGCCGTATTCACAAAGCGCTTCAGAGGATCTGTTAAATAGAATCTTATTCATTCTGTCAGAAATGATCTTAGATCATAATTTCTACTCTGAGACACTTCATACAGGCCCTGGTCTCTGTGGGGGGCCAGGTGTAGAGGTACAGACTGACCCCCATCCATCAAACAGGCACAGAAATGACAGGACAACTGAGAATAAGAGATATGGTTCTCTCTTTTGGTTTAAGGAAGGTTAAACTGATTGCCCTAAATAAATACAGTCAGCTCTAAAAGTATTGGGGACTATGACATATTTCTTGTTGTTTTGGCTCTGTATTTCAGCACTTTGGATTGGAAATGATATAATGACTGTAAGGTTAAATTTCAGACTGTCAGCTTTCATTTGAGGGTATTTCTATCCATATTGGGTGAACCATTTAGAAATGACAGCACTTTTTGTACAAAGTTCCCCCATTTTTAAGGGACCAAAAGTATTGGAACAAATTCACTTGTGTATTAAAGTAGTAAAAAGTGTAATATTTGCTCCCATAATCCTAGGACACAATGATTATGTCGTAGCACAGTATGCAGTCACTCCCCTCCCCACCTACATGTACAGATTACCTCTGCTAACCTGTACCCCCGCGCACCGACTCAGTACCAGCGCCCCCTGTATATAGTCTGGCTATTCTTATTGTGTTTTTATTTCCGTCTATTTGGTAAATATTTTCTTCTTGAACTGCACTGTTGGTTAGGGGCTTGTCAGTAAGCATTTCACGGTAACGTCTACACCTGTTGTATTTGCCGCAGTTTGGTTTGATTACATTCATTTTAATAGGATTCTTGAAATATTTGATTTTCACTGTGTGTTACAAATATGAGTTTACCTAAAATAAAGACTACATCAAGCTTGTGACTACACAACTATTTTAGTTGCATTTGCTGTGTTTCAGATTATTTTTTAGCCGAACAGAAATGAATGGTAAATAATGTATTGTGTCATTTTGGAGTCACTCTTATTGTAAATAAGAATATAATATGTTTCTAAACACTTCTACATTAACGTGGATGCTACCATGACTACAGATAATCCTGAATGAAGACATGAATAATGATGAGTGTGAAAGTTACTGACGCACAAATATCATAATACTCAAATATCTCTTTCTCTCTCTCTTTTCTCTCCCCCCATCTAGAATAATGTCAGAACAGAGAACAGTTTGGTAGCCCAGCAGGGTCCAGGGAAGTGGAGGGGATCAGAGCCCCAGTCAGCCCAGAGGCCTGCTGCCCTCCCCTGGGCCCCGAGTCAGGCTACCGGAGGCAGCCTGCAGAGAGACAGGCCTGGGGCCTTCCTCCTGGACCTCAGCAACTTCCCTGACCTCTCCAAGGCTGATATAAACCAACAGAACCCAAACATACAGGTAACACTGTCCCTCCTTGTAGACAGACCGGTAACACTGTCCCTCCTTGTAGACAGACAGGTAACACTGTCCCTCCTTGTAGACAGACAGGTAACACTGTCCCTCCTTGGTAACACTGTCCCTCCTTGGTAACACTGTCCCTCCTTGGTAACACTGTCCCTCCTTGTAGACAGACAGGTAACACTGTCCCTCCTTGGAAACAGACAGGTAACACTGTCCCTCCTTGTAGACAGACAGGTAACACTGTCCCTCCTTGTAGACAGACAGGTAACACTGTCCCTCCTTGTAGACCGACAGGTAACACTGTCCCTCCTTGTAGACAGACAGGTAACACTGTCCCTCCTTGTAGACAGACAGGTAACACTGTCCCTCCTTGTAGACAGACAGGTAACACTGTCCCTCCTTGTAGACAGACAGGTAACACTGTCCCTCCTTGGAGACAGACAGGTAACACTGTCCCTCCTTGGAGACAGACAGGTAACACTGTCCCTCCTTGGTAACACTGTCCCTCCTTGTAGACAGACAGGTAACACTGTCCCTCCTTGTAGACAGACAGGTAACACTGTCCCTCCTTGTAGACAGACAGGTAACACTGTCCCTCCTTGGTAACACTGTCCCTCCTTGTAGACAGACAGGTAACACTGTCCCTCCTTGTAGACAGACAGGTAACACTGTCCCTCCTTGTAGACAGACAGGTAACACTGTCCCTCCTTGTAGACAGACAGGTAACACTGTCCCTCCTTGTAGACAGACAGGTAACACTGTCCCTCCTTGTAGACAGACAGGTAACACTGTCCCTCCTTGGAGACAGACAGGTAACACTGTCCCTCCTTGGT
The DNA here is from genome assembly GCF_034236695.1 of Oncorhynchus nerka. Lineage (NCBI taxonomy): Eukaryota > Metazoa > Chordata > Actinopteri > Salmoniformes > Salmonidae > Oncorhynchus > Oncorhynchus nerka. The sequence continues at coordinate 48,451,680 of NC_088411.1, forward strand.
AACACTGTCCCTCCTTGGTAACACTGTCCCTCCTTGTAGACAGACAGGTAACACTGTCCCTCCTTGTAGACAGACAGGTAACACTGTCCCTCCTTGTAGACAGACAGGTAACACTGTCCCTCCTTGGTAACACTGTCCCTCCTTGTAGACAGACAGGTAACACTGTCCCTCCTTGTAGACAGACAGGTAACACTGTCCCTCCTTGTAGACAGACAGGTAACACTGTCCCTAACACTGTTGGTAACACTGTCCCTCCTTGGTAACACTGTCCCTCCTTGTAGACAGACAGGTAACACTGTCCCTCCTTGGAAACAGACAGGTAACACTGTCCCTCCTTGTAGACAGACAGGTAACACTGTCCCTCCTTGTAGACAGACAGGTAACACTGTCCCTCCTTGTAGACCGACAGGTAACACTGTCCCTCCTTGTAGACAGACAGGTAACACTGTCCCTCCTTGTAGACAGACAGGTAACACTGTCCCTCCTTGGAGACAGACAGGTAACACTGTCCCTCCTTGGAGACAGACAGGTAACACTGTCCCTCCTTGCAGACAAACAGGTAACACTGTCCCTCCTTGGAAACAAACAGGTAACACTGTCCCTCCTTGCAGACAAACAGGTAACACTGTCCCTCCTTGCAGACAAACAGGTAACACTGTCCCTCCTTGCAGACAAACAGGTAACACTGTCCCTCCTTGCAGACAAACAGGTAACACTGTCCCTCCTTGCAGACAAACAGGTAACACTGTCCCTCCTTGCAGACAAACAGGTAACACTGTCCCTCCTTGTAGACAGAGGCAGGAAGAGCAAACAGGACGAGGCAGGAAGAGCAAACAGGACGAGGCAGGAAGAGCAAACAGGACGAGGCAGGAAGAGCAAACAGGACGAGGCAGGAAGAGCAAACAGGACGAGGCAGGAAGAGCAAACAGGAAGAGGCAGGAAGAGCAAACAGGACGAGGCAGGAAGAGCAAACAGGACGAGGCAGGAAGAGCAAACAGGACGAGGCAGGAAGAGCAAACAGGAAGAGGCAGGAAGAGCAAACAGGACGAGGCAGGAAGAGCAAACAGGACGAGGCAGGAAGAGCAAACAGGACGAGGCAGGAAGAGCAAACAGGAAGAGACAGGAAGAGGCAGGAAGAGCAAATAGGAAGAGGCAGGAAGAGGCAGGATACCCTGGTGGACATCACTACCCTTTCTCTCAACAATTCAATTAAATTCAAAGAGCTTTATTGGCATGGGAAATATATGTTTACATTGATAGTTAATGTACATAAAGGGAAAATAAATAAACATAAATATAAACTCAGCAAAAAAAGAAACGTCCCTTTTTCAGGACCCTGTCTTTCAAAGATAAATTGTAAAAATACAAATAACTTCACAGATGTTTATTAATTGAAGCATAAACAATTAATGAACATGCACCTGTGGAACGGTCGTTAACACACTAACAGCTTACAGACGGTAGGCAATTAAGGTCACAGTTATGAAAACTTAGGACACTAAAGAGACCTTTCTACTGACTCTGAAAAACACCAAAAGAAAGATGCCCAGGGTCCCTTCTCATCTGCGTGAACGTGCCTTAGGCATGCTGCAAGGAGGCATAAGGACTGCAGATGTGGCCAGGGCAATAAATTGCAATGTCCGTACTGTGAGACACCTAAGACAGCGCAACAGGGAGACAGGATGGACAGCTGATCGTCCTCGCAGTGGCAGACCACTTGTAACAACACCTGCACAGCATCGGTACATCCGAACATCACACCTGCGGGACAGGTACAGGATGGCAACAACAAATGCCCGAGTTACACCGGGAATGCACAATCCCCCCATTTTTAAAAATTATTTTATTTACCTTTTATTTAACTAGGCAAGTCAGTTAAGAACAAATTCTTATTTTCAATGACGGCCTAGGAACATTGGGTTAACTGCCTTGTTTAGGGGCAGAAAGACAGATTTGTACCTTGTCAGCTCGGGAATTTGAACTTGCAACCTTTCGGTTACTAGTCCAATGCTCTAACCACTAGGCTACCCTGCCGCCCCATCAGTGCTCAGGCTGTCCACAATAGGCTGTAAGGCAGGTCCTCACCAGACATCACCGGCAACATTGTCGCTGGACCAGACAGGACTGGCAAAAAGTGCTTTTCACTGACGAGTCGTGGTTTTTTACTGTTATATTGATGCTGTTGACCCGGATCACTGGTTGCTGCGGAAAAGGAGGAAGGTCAAAAGGGGGGTGAGTGTAACGGATGTGAAACGGCTAGCTTAGTTAGCGGTGCGCGCTAAATAGCGTTTCAATCGGTGACGTCACTTGCTCTGAGACCTTGAAGTGGTGGTTCCCCTTGCTCTGCGAGGGGTAACGATGCTTCGTGGGTGACTGTTGTTGATGTAAAAGTAACAGTATAACTTTAGACCATCCCCTCGCCCATACCCGGGCGCAAACCAGGGACCCTCTGCACACAACAACAGTCACCCCTCGAAGCATCGTTACCCATCGCTCCACAAAAGCCGCGGCTTTTAATGCAATAAAATGCAAATTAATAACTCCCCACTGTGCGTGTATATATATATATATATATATATATATATATGAAAAGAAAAATGTTGGTTCCATACATAACCTTTTTTGGTAAGAGTATACCATATGTAGGTCATATGGACTTAATCCACAACAATTCAGATGATTTTGGAGCTGCATAGGACTGAGGCCAAACCCATCTCTCCCGATCTTCCCCAACCAGCTCTCCAGACTTCCGAAGAAAAGGTATCATGCACCCTCCCATATAACGTTCTTGTCTTCCTTCACAACCATCACTCTGAGACCCAGGGCTGTAGCCTCACGGATTTGTTCCTCTGTCCACCACCGCCTTTAGTGGGGACACAACTGTCAGAATTTGAGGTTGTTTTCCTAGCTTCTTGAAGACTAAAACTAGCTAGCTAGCAAAAAATGCCAATATATCCTCCCCTCGCACAACGGATCGAAATGCTTCAAGTTGCTTTTATTTGAATGGAATTAAAATTAAGTTGTTTGTTATGTGGCAGTGTTGTTTGTTATGTGGCAGTGTTGTTTGTTATGTGGCAGTGTTGTTTGTTGCTATGTGGCAGTGTTGTTTGTTGCTATGTGGCAGTGTTGTTTGTTGCTATGTGGCAGTGTTGTTTGTTGCTATGTGGCAGTGTTGTTTGTTGCTATGTGGCAGTGTTGTTTGTTGCTATGTGGCAGTGTTGTTTGTTGCTATGTGGCAGTGTTGTGACGATCTCCTTTTCAGGAAGCTAGCTAGCCTAATTGACAAGGAAGCTAACCTCCCATTTTACCAGAGATACCAGACCAGTGAGTCACGAGGTACACTTGAAAACGAGGGGAATGAGCCAATGAGTCAGGACTATACCAAGCTTGTAGGCTCAGTGGGACTGCTCAGGGAGTTGACCTTTTTACTCTTGATTTGTATTTTATTCCTCAGAGTATCAAAACTAGACCAGACAGACTGTTTTGTGTCTGGAATGTAACAGGCTGGACAGACTGGTGTTTTGTGTTTGGAATAACAGGCTAGGCTAGGCTAGACAGACTGGTGTTTTGTGTTTTGTGTCTGGAATATAACTTCTCTAGGGTAGGGGGCAGTATTTTGAAATCCGGATGAAATGCGCACCCAGAGTAAACTGCCTGTTACTCAGGCCCGAAGCTAGGATATGCATATAATTAGTAGATTTGGATAGAAAACACTCAAGTTTCCACAACTGTTAAAATAATGTCTGTGAGTATAACAAAACGGATATGGTAGGCGAAAACCTGAGAAAAATCCAGTGGGATTTTTTTGGTGGGATTTTTTTATGTTTGTAGTTTTCCATAGACTGCCTATACAGATTCCAATGACTTAGGACTCAAATTGCAATTCCCATGGCTTCCACTAGATGTCAACAGTCTTTAGAAATTGTTTCAGGCTTGTATTCTGAAAATTGAGGGAGTAAGACCATTCTGAATGAGTGGACACTGCAGTGTCCCAGAGGTTTTTCATGCACGCGACTGAAAGCCTGCCTTGTTTTCCTTTTATATTGACGAAGCTTTTGTCCGGTTGAAATGTTATTGATTATTATGACTAAAAACAACCTAAGGATTGATTATAAACATCGTTTGACATGTTTCTACGAACTTTACTTTTCGGATTTTTCATCTGCCTGTTGTGACTGCCTTTGAGCCTGTGGATTACTAAACAAAACTGAGATTTTTGGATATAAAGAGGGACTTTATCGAACAAAATGAACATTTATTGAGTAATTGGGAGTCTTGTGAGTGCAACCATATGAAGATCATCAAAGGTAAGTGATTCATTTTATCGTTATTTCTGACTTTTGTGACTACTACTACTTTGGCTGGTAACTGTATGTAATGATTTGTCTGCTGGGCGCTGTCCTTAAATATTCGCATGGTTTGCTTTCGCTGTAAAGCCTTTTTGAAATCTGACACAGCGGTTGGATTAACAAGAAGTTAATCTTTAAACCGATGTATAACACTTGTATGTTTTATGAATTTGTAATATGAGTATATCTGTTTTTGAATTTGGCGCTCTGCAATTTCACTGGATGTTGGTCAGGTGGGACGCTACCATCCCACGTACCCTAGTGAGGATAACAGGCTGGATGGTAACACATGAGAAGTAAACAATGCATCAAATTCTTGACAATGTACAATTGTATCAAGACTGATTTCACGTCTAAATCAAGTCGCAGCATGCAATAAAAGTTATTTTTAATGTTAGATCTGAGAGAATGTTGTTGCCCTCCCAACAGACATACAGATACACTCCAGACAGACACACTTACCTTGGACCCTGCTCCTCCCTCTCCCTCTCCTTCCCCTCCTCTCCCTCCCCTCCAGGTGACCATAGAGGTGGTGGACGATCTAGAAGGGGCGGAGCATGAGAAAGGCCTGAAGAAGGAGAACAAACCAGGTTTGGCCGCTCCCAACTGGAGAAACTGGTGGCAAACCACCTCCTCTTCATCCTCCTCTTCTTCTTCGGTCTTGACCCCACGTCGACCCAAGGAGCAGGCTAGGGAGCAGCAGCCCACCTACAGAGGAGGAAGTGGCAGTAACACAGAGGATAGTAACTTCCTAAAACCACTAGGGGGCGCAGGAGGAGGACGTGCCAACAAGGTTCAGGCTGAATATGGTGAGTGTAGTGTGAGGGGGACTGACGGCAAGAGTACGTGTTTGTGTTTGTTAAGGGTTGTGTGTGTGTGTATATATGTGCATGTGTATTCTAAGCGTGTTTGACACAGAAAGCGGGTGTATGATTCAAGCCTTAAATCAAATTTATTTATATAGCCCTTCTTACATCAGCTGATATCTCAAAGTGCTCTACAGAAACCCAGCCTAAAACCCCAAACAGCAAGCAATGCAGATGTAGAGGCACGGTGGCTTGGAAAAACTCCCTTGAAAGGCCAGAACCTAGGAAGAAACCTAAAGAGTGCCGGGTAGAGAGGAACCAGGCTCTGAGGGGTGACCAGTCCTCTTCTGGCTGTGCCGGGTAGAGAGGAACCAGGCTATGAGGGGTGACCAGTCCTCTTCTGGCTGTGTCGGGTAGAGAGAAACCAGGCTATGAGGGGTGACCAGTCCTCTTCTGGCTGTGCCGGGTAGAGAGGAACCAGGCTATGAGGGGTGGCCAGTCCTCTTCTGGCTGTGCCGGATGGAGATTATAACAGAACATGGCCAAGATGTTCAAACGTTCATAGATGACCAGCAGGAGATTATAACAGAACATGGCCAAGATGTTCAAACGTTCATAGATGACCAGCAGGAGATTATAACAGAACATGGCCAATATGTTCAAACGTTCATAGATGACCAGCAGGGTCAAATGACCATCTTTAGTTTCATCAGATGGATTTGTCCACTGTGTGTGTGCGTGACAGATTAGACACCTCTCGAACATCAAAGTCCTCCGACAGGAACAGGGCCAAATCAGGATGCTTCCCAAATGGCACCCTATTCCCTATATAGTGCACTATACCCAGCTAGCACATATTGTTCTAAGAACCATATGTTTCTTAGAGCGTGGTTTGTCCTATGGTTATTTTGCATACAACCTTCCCACAACGTTCTGGAGAATGGTGCAGGATAGTTGTTCCAAAGCCAAGCATTCTCAGCACATTTTATTTTCTTAGCATTTCATTACTTTAACAGAAATGTTTCCTGAACGTTTGAACATAGTTCATTTCATTTCAATTTTGTTTCAATTTTGGTAATGGTCTAGGAACGTTCTCCAACTGGTTTGACATTGGGAATGTTCTTAAATAGTTCAGAGAACGTTAAGAAACGACTTTCTTCTGTGGGAATTTCAGTACTTCAGCGTTTCCTCAGGTTCTATTTAAAGTGATTTTCTCAAATTATTACGAGGATGTTAAAAAACACAAGAACACTATAGCAACTAGCATTGAAACATTCAGTCAAAGTTTTTAAGGAACCTAAAATTTCTGTTATCAGATTTTAAAATATGCTTTAGAACCAGATAAAATCACTAATTTGGTAACCAGTGGTGATAAAGGTTCTCAGAATCTCCCTGCAACCTAAAAATAAACATTCCCAGAACATTTAATAAATTGTCTGTTTTACCGGTCAGGAAACATATGGCTTCATTCCCACAACCAATGTGAAACCAAAATCATACATTCCCACAACTTCCAAGGAACCAATGTGCTAGCTGGGTACTTTTCTGGTCAAAAGAATTGCACTACATGGGAGAATAGCAGACCAGTTCATATCATTCTCAATAACAGTCTTTGTCACATTTCTCTCTCATTGCCCCCACCCCCACAGCTGGCCTGTTTGTTCTACATTTGATGGAAAAATTCGGGACCTGACTTTTCCCCATGGTTCGTACAGATCCATCGGGACACCTGGTAAATGTTGTCCACCAGCTCAATCTTCCAACATATGTTAAACAGGAATGCTGCAGAGCTATGGAAACAAGAGAAAGAGTCCGTTCATTCCTTTTATCCAGCCATATGGCTGTCAGGAATGAATGGGCAGGTTCATACATTGTTACATTCTTATTCAAACCCTAAGCCCGTGTTTACTGACTATTTAGGACTTATCAGGTCACAGGAACTCATGTTACTGACTATTTAGGACTTATCAGGTCACAGGAACTCATGTTACTGACTATTTAGGACTTATCAGGTCAAAGAATTTGTTCAAATTATTTAGGATGTTAAAAGGTCAAGAACACTGTAGCAACTAGCATTGAAACATTCAGTCAAAGTTTTTAAGGAACCTAAAATTTCTGTTATCTGAACATTGTAAAATCAGCAGGTAAGCTTTCAAGGAACCAGAGTAAAAGGTTCTGAATCTCACTCACCTAAAAATAAACATGAGCCAGAACATTTAATAAATTGTCTGTTTTACCAGTCAGGAAACATATGGTCGTTCATTTTGAGGTTGTGAGAACCTTTTACTTTGGTTCCTTGAAGGTTTTCCTGGGAGGTTTTTATTCATGGAAATTGTAGGTTATTATTTTTTTAATAACACTGCTAGTTTAGGTTAGCTCTTTGGAACGCCACCACACAGATAGGACCCTTTAATGAACTCTACCTACATGTGCTACCTCAACTAACCCGAGCCCCCGCACATTGACTCTATACCAGCACCCCCCTGTATACAGTTGAAGTCCATACAACCAGCCAAATAACACTTTAAACAGGAAGTTTTTCCTTTAGGTTAGTTAGAGAGGAGAAATTTAAGAATTTTCAGAATAATAGTATGGAACTATTTATTTCAGAATGAATGGGCAGGTTCATACATGTTTACATTCTTATTCAAACCCTAAGCCCGTGTTTACTGACTATTTAATTTGAACTCATGTTACTGATATTTGCTTTTAAAATGTTTAACTTGGGTCAATGACTATTTAGGACTTATCAGCTTTCCAGGAACTCATGTTGGGTGTATCTTTGGCCCATTCCTGTCACAGAGCAGTGACTGAGACAGACAGATTTGTAGGCCTCCTTGCTCACACAGCAGTTTAAGTTTGCCCAGAAATGTTCTATATTTTGAGGTCTGGAGCTTTTACTTTGGTTCACTCCAAGGTTTACCTTGACCATTTTGCCACAACTTTGGAAGTATGCTTGGGGTCATTGTCCATTTGGAAGACACCATTTAGGTTAGGCTTTAACTTCCTGACAGATAGGACACTTTGAATGAATATATCCACATACTTTCATGATGCCATCTATTTTGTGAAGTGCACCAGTCCCTCCTGCAGCAAAGCACCCCCACAACATGATGCTGCCACCCCCGTGCTTCATGGTTGAGATGTTGTTCTTCGGCTTGCCAGCCTCCCCCTTTATCCTCCAAACATAACGATTGTCATTATGGCCAAACAGTTCTCTGTTTGTTTCATCAGACCAGAGGACATTTCTCCAAAAAATACAATATTTGTCCCCATGTGAGGTTGCAAACCGTAGTCTGGCTTTTTTATGGTGGTTTTGGAGCAGTGGCTTCTTCCTTGCTGAGCGGCCTTTCAGGTTATGTCGATATAGGACTCGTTTTACTGTGGATATAGATACTTTTGTACCTGTTTCCTCCAGCATCTTCACAAGGTCCTTTGCTGTTGTTCTGCGATTGATTTGCACTTTTCGCACCAAAGTACGTTCATCTCTAGGAGAAAGAACACGTCTCCTTCCTGAGCGGTATGACGGCTGCGTGGTCTCATGGTGTTTATAGTTGTGTACTATTGTTTGTACAGATGAACTTGGTACCTTCAGGCGTTTGGAAATTGCTCCCAAGGATAAACCAGACTTGGAGGTCTCCAATCTTGACTGATTTCTTTAGATTTTCCTATGAAAATCAAGCAAAGAGGCACTGAGTGTTAAGTTAAGCCTTGAAATACATCCACAGGTACACCTCCAATTGACTCAAATTATGTAAATTAGCCTATTGGAAGCTTCTAAAGCCATGACATAATTTTCTAAAATTTTCCAAGCTGTTAAAAGGTTTTTTGTTTAAAGGCACAGTCAACTTAGTTAAACATCTGACCCACTGGAATTGTGATACAGTGAATTATACATTAAATAATCTGTCTGTAAACAATTGTTGGAAACATTACTTATGTCATGCACAAAAGTAGGTGTCCTAACCGACTTTACCAAGAAAATGGGTTGTAATTTAATGTTCCGACTTCAACTGTATATTGTTATTTCACTGCTGCTCTTTAATTACTCATTACTATTATCTCTTATTCTTATCTATTTTTTTAACCTTTCTAGCGCTAGCGGAACCCCTTGACAACATTCCGCTGAAAAGGCAACACGCGAAATTCAAAAATATTTTTTTGAAATATTTTTTTGAAATATGGAACAGCAAATGAAAGATAAACATCTTGTTAATCTACCCATCATGTCTGATTTCAAAAATGCTTTACAGCGAAAGCACAACATGTGATTATGTTAGGTCATAGCCAAGTCGAAAAATCACAGCCATTTTTCAATTTTTTCAATCAAATTAAATCATTTACCTTAGATCTTCGGATGTCCCAGTTAGACAGCAAATGTTCCATAAAGAATATTTTCATAGCCGAAATATCTCCGTTTCTTGTCCACGTTTTGTTGAGAAATCCACCGGAAATTGCGGTCATGACAACGCCGAAAAAAACTACAAATTAGATCCATAATATCGACAGAAACATGGCAAACAATTGGCTTTTCAGTAGGAGCGAGAGGAACAATGCTTTGTCTATTATGCACAAATCACCTGACCACTGACGCAATGTTGTCGTTCACGCTCATTTTTCAAAATAAAAGCCTGAAACTATGTCTAAAGGCTGTAGACACATTAGGGAAGCCATGGGAAAAGGAATCTGGTTGATATCCCTTTCAATGGGCAATAGAGATGCATAGATAAGAGTCACTTCCTGATTGGATTTTTCTCAGGTTTTCGCCTGCAATATCAGTTCTGTTATACTCACAGACAATATTTTTACAGTTTTGGAAACTTTAGAGTGTGCTAAGATGTCAATTATATGCATATTCCAGCATCTGGTCCTGAGAAATAGCCCATTTACTTTGGGACGTTATTTTTCCAAAAAATGAAAATAGTGCCTCCTAGTTTCAAGAGGTTAAGGGTGTGCTCCTAATCTCAGCTCGTTACCTGTATAAAAGACACCTGGGGGTCAGAAATCTTTCTGATTGAGAGGGGGTCAAATACTTATTTCCCTTATTAAAATGCGAATCAATTTATAACATTTTTGACATGCGTTTTTATTGATTTTTTTGTTGTTGTTGTTGTTTATTTGTCTCTCACTGTTCAAATAAACCTTCCATTAAAATTAGACGGATAATTTCTTTGTCAGTGGGCAAAATTCCAAAATCAGCAGGGGATCAAATACTTTTTTCCCTCACTGTGTTTTGTTCGATAATGTGCATATTTATATAAAAACATCTGTTTACATTGGCGCCTTGCGTGCAGTAATGTTTTGATTCCAAAACATCTGGTGATTTTGCTGAAATACTCATAATAAACATTGATAAAAGATACAAGTGTTATTCACAGAATTAAAAATAGACTACTCTTTAACGTGCTTTTACACCTGCATTGCTTGCTGTTTGGGGTTTTAGGTTGGGTTTCTGTACAGCACTTTGAGATATCAGCTGATGTACGAAGGGCTATATAAATACATTTGATTTGATTTGGTTAATGTGTCAGATAATTTTTTTTTTTTTTAAACTCTACGGAAAAAGCATAATCTGAGAACGGTACTCAGAACCCAAAACAGCCAGAGGAATATCTGCCATTTTGGAATCAACAAAGTTAGAAACAACACCATAAATATTCACTTACCTTTGATCTTCATCAGAAGGCACTCCCAGGAATCCCAGTTTGACAATAAATTAATGATTTGTTCCATAAAGTTCCATAATTTATGTCCAAATAGCCACTTGTTGTTAGCATGTTCAGCCCAGTAAGGCACATTATCCATGTCAAACAATGTATGGAATCAATCTTTAGGATGTTTTCAACATAAAACATCAATAATGTTCCAACCGGAGTATTCCTTACGAGAGTTACGAGAGGTAACTCTGTAGGGAGCGCGCGTCATGAGACCAAGGCTCTCTGCCAGACTACTGACTCAAAGAGGTCTAATGAGCCCCTCCTTTATAGCAGAATCCTCATTCAAGTTTCAAAAGACGGTTGACATCTAGTGGAAGCTGTAGAAAGTGCAACTTTATCCATATCTCAAAGTGTATTCGGTAGGCCAAGCTTTGAAAAACTACAAACCTCAGATGTCCTACTTCCTGGTTGGATTTCTCTCAGGTTTTCGCCTGCCATATGAGTTCTGTTATACTCACAGACATCATTCAAACAGTTTTAGAAACTTCAGAGGGTTTTCTATCCAATAGTAATAATGATTTGCATATATTAGCATCTGGGTCAGAGTAGGAGGCAGTTCGCTATTCATCCAAAAGTGAAAATGCTGCCCCCTATCACAAAAAGGTTAAACTGCATTGTTGGTTTGGGGCTCGTAAGTAAGCATTTCACTAAGGTCTCCACCTGTTGTATTTGGCGCTTGTGACTAATAAAATTTGATTCGATTTGACACAGAAATTCATTTTCTTAGGGATTAATCATGCAAGCACATTACCTTTTTTATTTTGTTTTATTGCGGCACAGCGTCAGTGAGATTCAAACCTATAATCTTCTATTCTCTATTCATGGAATCAGTCCACTGCAACAACCAGGATGGAACTAGCATGACATGTTCATTTTTGTCATTTCAAACATTTCAAAGGAGACACACTACATTTACATTTTAATCATTTAGCAGACACTCTTATCCAGAGCGACTTATAGGAGCAATTAGGGTTAAGCGCCATGCTCAAGAGTACATCGTCAGAGTTTTCACCAAGTCGGCGCAGAGATTCGAACTGTCAACCTTTCAGTTACCGGCCTAACGATCTTAACCCGCTAGGCTACCTGCCACCCAGCACTCATTAAGATCAGGTGTGGCCAAATAGTGGGCGTGGCCAACACACCTGAACACACTTAACAAGATAGAGGATCGAGATGTGTTGACGCTGAGGACAGAATGTATATGTTTTTAAATAACATTCTTAGAATGTTTTCTTGTGTTTTTATAGAAAGTTTTTATAGAAAGTTTTCTTAATGTTCTGAGAACTTTAAATAGAACCATGTGGAAACCTGTAGGAAACGTTGCTGTTGTACTGAAATTCCCACATCAGAAACATATGGTTCTCAGAACGTTATGTGTTAGCTGGGTATCCTGCACCTTTCCCAGAACATTGTGGGAAGGTTGTATGAAAAATGACCCCGCTGTCACTAAGCTCTCATAAAATATGGTTCTGTGCTGCTGGTCCTGCTGAGTGGGCTGTTCTGTGTTTCTGTGAGAGCTGTGACTAGTGCATTTTAAGTGTAATTTGTGTATTGGGGTGTAGTGGCAGGGGGGTAGAGGAAGGGGCTACGCTGCTATCTAGACTTTAATCTGTGAAATTAAGACAATGTGTGGCAGATGTTGGTGAGGTGGTTAGGGGGTGGTGTGTGTGCATGTGTGTGTGCGTGCACGTGCGCTCGTGTGTGCCATAAGTTTAATGTAATAGTTTAGTACTCAGTTCAGCCAGAGGAAATGTTTCCATGTATTTTCATTAAACTTAATCATTTTCATGGAATTTCTTGCCATTTCAGCCCCATTTCCAAACAACACATTAACAGTCAGAAAAAAGCAGCCCCGGGACTCATTTGAATGTGACTTGTGCCAAGACGAGTATTTTTTTTTACACTTCATTTGAGACTATTACAGAGAGTTAAGTGCCCAGGACACACCAACCTCCCAAGGTAGAACTTGGCAAAGCAGCACATTAAGTTGTGTTGCGTCAGAAGCTTTCCTGGAAAATCTATTTTCTTGCCAAATACTTCCAGGTATATTATTATATTATATTGTAATTGATAAAACTGAAACTCACTCACTCTGCCCTGGACTATAGTTAGACTACGACCACACTGGGGGATGGAGGAGTGACCAGGTACTAGGAATGGAGCATGTGGGTCGGGGCAGAGGAGATGTAATCTTTGTTTTAGTCTGTAAGTTGTTTGTATTTGGTGTAAAAAAAAAGTGTATATATATATATATATATATATGAAAATAAACAGGTGACGGGACAATAGTTAAAAGTACTAATACAATACAATACTAATACGCAGATCGATCAAGATTGCGAAACACAAATATAGGGACAAAGTGGAAGAACAATTCAGCGGGTCGGTCATGTGGCATGGGCTCCTAACGATCACGGATTACAAAAAAAGAAAGTTAGCTAGATCGCGGTCACCAACACCACCCTACCAGACGAGCTAAACACCTTTTTCTCACACTTCAAGCACAACAACGACTGAGCAGCCGAAGCCCCTTGAGGATAATGAGGGCTTACGTACTGACGGTCTCCACAGAGGACGTATGGAAGTCTTTCAAACCCTCTCTTAAGGTCTGCCGGGCCAGATGGCATCTCTAGCCGTGTCCTCCTGAGCATGTACAGACCAGCTGGCTGTTTTGTTCTCTGACATTTTCAATCTCTCTCTAGTGAAGGCCGTTATCCCCACCTGCTTCAAGATGTCCACTATCATCCCAGTGCCCGTGAAAGGGAAAGTAACCGAAATGACTACTGACCCGTAGCCCTCACTTCCTTCATCATGAAGTGCTTAGAGAGGCTAATCAAAGACCATATCACCTCCTCCCTCCCTGACACACTCAACCCTCTCCAATTCATCTACTGCCCTGACAGATCCACGAACGAAGCAATCGCCATATTACCGCACACTGCCCTCACCCACCTGGACAAAAGGAATGCATATGTGAGGATGCTTTTCTTCGACTACAGCTCTGCTTTCAATACCATAGTGTCTTCTTAGCACAAAGTACACGGCCCTGGGTCTGAACTCCTCCCTATGCAACTGGGTCCTGGACTTCCTGACAGTCCACCCCAAGGTGGGGAAGGTAGGCAAAATTACCTCCGACACTGATTATCAACTCAGGGGCCCCACAAGGGTGTGTCCTCAGTCCCCTCTTTTACTCCCTGTATACCGACAACTAACTGGCCTCACAGTTCCAACTCCATTATCAAGTTGGCTGACGACATGACAGTAGTAGGCCTGATCACCAACAACAACTAGACAGCCTACAGGGAGGAGGTAGGCACTCTGACGGACGTGGTGCCAAGTCAACAACCTCTTCTGCAACATCAGAAATACAACGGATCTGATTGTGGATGAACCAGGCTGGACACACCCCCATCCTCATCAACGGGGTTGCCACGGAGACGGTCAAAAATATCAAGTTCCTCATTGGACTCATCTCAGAGGATCTCCCTCGTCCGCCTCCTGCCCTGAATAGCCACCGGCTACTGACTAACCTCTAACCTCTAATCTGAACCCGGAATTTTGGACAGAAAAGCTCAATGTGTCTGCAGCCTTCTCAGTGTTTTTCCCGTAGACTAAACAGACGGTCACAAACTTATTTTCCGGCAACTTTTTTTTCCCACTTCATAAATTGACTAAGCTTCTTTTCATTTAAAGGAATATGGAACATGAAAAAAAAAATTCTGCTGAGGCGCACTTTGAATATGCTAGACCTTATTATACGCTAGACCTTATTATACGCTAGACCCACGTGTACTTGTCCTCTGCCATCAAAATGTGTGACAAACAGGAAATCAGACAGACGTTTAATTGCCATCGTTAAAAAGAGGGAGATTTCAGCTTTCCGGTGCTACCACGTTTATTTCTCAACTCCTACAGTTGCAGACGTGGCATCATTTTAAACACATCAGCTATCATTCTTCTGGAAGTTAGCAGACTCTTCAAGACGAAATCTGTAGCTCAGTTGCTAAACAATTAATTTTATGAATAAATGACATACTGCCATTCATAAAGAGATTCGAAAATTGAAATTCCTTCAGTGATTTAACAGATATTATTATTATTATATTATATATTAAAAAAATAAAATAAAAATAAATAAATGCATAATATAAAGAACAAATTGTGGCAATTATATTATTATATTATATTATTATTATTATATTATATAGTAAAACTGTACATGTGACTTTAATCTCAAGAGAAGATGGATTTAATGTTAAAGGATTAATGTTTTCTTACTTAGAAAATAGTCCTGAACATAAAGACCTGGACCATATCCAAAACAACTAACAATACACTGAATTCATACATTTTCAGTCATTTTTTTGTTGTAAAATCACAGCTAATTTCACAAATCTGGGAGGTAAACTCATTAAAGTATTTAAACATTTAGCTGTGTATTTAGGATGGAATCAAGGCGTTAGAATTTATCAGAGGCCACCAAAAGAGAGCTTGTTCGAAAACAATATTAGACAACCCCTTAGACAGCCCAGATTGCCCTGGCTAGCTACCTTTTCTATTTGGCTGGCTACTCTATGTGCTGCCTTATATTGACAGTGTTTTCTCTGTTTCCCACGTTCACCTCTCCCTCTCTCTCCCTCTCTTTCTCTCTCTGTTTCTCTCTCTGTGTTTCTCTCTCTTGCTCTCTTTCTGCTCCCCCCCTCCACTCCAGACTATATAGATGGAGACGGTGGCTGGAGTAACTGGTCTCCATGCAGTGTAACCTGTGGGAACGGGAACCAGAAGAGGATCAGGTCATGTGGTTACGCCTGCAGCGCCACAGAGTCACGCACCTGTGACATGCCACCCTGCCCAGGTAAGGAGGGAGGGTTTGTGTGTGTATGTGGATCCAGGGTTGTAATCATTAGTCCAAACCGTAGAAAACAGTTGTGATGAAAGCGAGAGTTTATATTGGATAAATTCAGGTAGGTCCCTCCCCATTTGGTTGTGTTTGGTTCCTAGTGAATCCCTGGTCATCAGTTAAATCTTCTTTTAAAGGTGTTTTCTACTGCAGCATTTACAGCCAATGTGATCTTTGTGAACGTCGGGGGAAATAGTCTATCGCTACTCTTCCTGGGGTTTATTATGGATCCCCATTAGTTCCTGCCAAGGCAGCAGCTACTCTTCCTGGGGTTTATTATGGATCCCCATTAGTTCCTGCCAAGGCAGCAGCTACTCTTCCTGGGGTTTATTATGGATCCCCATTAGTTCCTGCCAAGGCAGCAGCTACTCTTCCTGGGGTTTATTATGGATCCCCGTTAGTTCCTGCCAAGGCAGCAGCTACTCTTCCTGGGGTTTATTATGGATCCACATTAGTTCCTGCCAAGGCAGCAGCTACTCTTCCTGGGGTTTATTATGGATCCCCATTAGTTCCTGCCAAGGCAGCAGCTACTCTTCCTGGGGTTTATTATGGATCCCCATTAGTTCCTGCCAAGGCAGCAGCTACTCTTCCTGGGGTTTATTATGGATCCCCATTAGTTCCTGCCAAGGCAGTTCCTGATCCCCAAGGCAGCAGCTACTCTTCCTGGGGTTTATTATGGATCCACATTAGTTCCTGCCAAGGCAGCAGCTACTCTTCCTGGGGTTTATTATGGATCCCCATTAGTTCCTGCCAAGGCAGCAGCTACTCTTCCTGGGGTTTATTATGGATCCCCATTAGTTCCTGCCAAGGCAGCAGCTACTCTTCCTGGGGTTTATTATGGATCCCCATTAGTTCCTGCCAAGGCAGCAGCTACTCTTCCTGGGGTTTATTATGGATCCCCATTAGTTCCTGCCAAGGCAGCAGCTACTCTTCCTGGGGTTTATTATGGATCCCCGTTAGTTCCTGCCAATGCAGCAGCTACTCTTCCTGGGGTTTATTAGGGATCCACATTAGTTCCTGTCAAGGCAGCAGCTACTCTTCCTGGGGTTAATTATGGATCCCCATTAGTTCCTGCCAAGGCAGCAGCTACTCTTCCTGGGGTTTGTTATGGATCCCCATTAGTTCCTGTTGCCAAGGCAGCAGCTACTCTTCCTGGGGTTTGTTATGGATCCCCATTGGTTCCTGCCAAGGCAGCAGCTACTCTTCCTGGGGTTTATTATGGATCCCCATTAGTTCCTGCCAAGGCAGCAGCTACTCTTCCTGGGGTTTGTTATGGATCCCCATTAGTTCCTGTTGCCAAGGCAGCAGCTACTCTTCCTGGGGTTTATTATGGATCCCCATTAGTTCCTGCCGAGGCAGAAGCTACTCTTCATGGGGTTTATTATGGATCCCCATTACTTCCTGTCGAGGCAGCAGCTACTCTTCCTGGGGTTTATTATGGATCCCCATTAGTTCCTGTCGAGGCAGCAGCTACTCTTCCTGGGGTTTGTTATGGATCCCCATTGGTTCCTGCCAAGGCAGCAGCTACTCTTCCTGGGGTTTATTATGGATCCCCATTAGTTCCTGCCAAGGCAGCAGCTACTCTTCCTGGGGTTTGTTATGGATCCCCATTAGTTCCTGTTGCCAAGGCAGCAGCTACTCTTCCTGGGGTTTATTATGGATCCCCATTAGTTCCTGCCGAGGCAGAAGCTACTCTTCATGGGGTTTATTATGGATCCCCATTACTTCCTGTCGAGGCAGCAGCTACTCTTCCTGGGGTTTATTATGGATCCCCATTAGTTCCTGTCGAGGCAGCAGCTACTCTTCCTGGGGTTTATTATGGATCCCCATTCGTTCCTGTCGAGGCAGCAGCTACTCTTCCTGGGGTTTATTATGGATCCCCATTAGTTCCTGCCAAGGCAGCAGCTACTCTTCCTGGGGTTTATTATGGATCCCCATTAGTTCCTGCCAAGGCAGCAGCTACTCTTCCTGGGGTTTATTATGGATCCCCATTAGTTCCTGCCAAGGCAGCAGCTACTCTTCCTGGGGTTTATTATGGATCCCCATTAGTTCCTGTGCCAAGGCAGCAGCTACTCTTCCTGGGGTTTATTATGGATCCCCATTAGTTCCTGTCGAGGCAGCAGCTACTCTTCCTGGGGTTTATTATGGATCCCTGTTAGTTCCTGCCAAGACAGCAGCTACTCTTCCTGGGGTTTATTATGGATCCCCATTAGTTCCTGCCAAGGCAGCAGCTACTCTTCCTGGGGTTTATTATGGATCCCCGTTAGTTCCTGTCGAGGCAGCAGCTACTCTTCCTGGGGTTTATTATGGATCCCTGTTAGTTCCTGCCAAGACAGCAGCTACTCTTCCTGGGGTTTATTATGGATCCCCATTAGTTCCTGCCAAGGCAGCAGCTACTCTTCCCGGTTATCCAACAACATTAAGGCAGTTATATACAATTTAAAACATTACAATACTTTTCACAACTCATTGTGTTTCCTCAGGCCACTATTGTATTACCATATATCTACAAAATCTACAAAATCCATGTGTACGTGTGTGTGTGTCTCTTCACTGTCCCCACTGTTCCATAAGGTGTATTTCTATCTGGTTTTAAAATCTGATTCTACTGCTGCATCAGTTACCTGATGTGGAATAGAGTTCCATGTAGTCATGGCTCTATGTAGTACTGTGGAGTAGAGTTCCATGTATTCATGGCTCTATGTAGTACTGTGGAATAGAGTTCCATGTAGTCATGGCTCTATGTAGTACTGTGCACCTCCCATAGTCTGTTCTGGACTTGGGGACTGTGAAGAGACCTCTGGTGGCATGTCTTGTGGGGTATGCATGGGTGTCTGAGCTGTGAGATAGTAGTTTAAAACAGACAGCTCAGTGCATTCAACATGTCAATACTTCACACAAATACAAGTAGTGATGAAATCAATCTCTCTCCTTTGAGGCAGGAGAGATTGACATGCATATGATTCATGGCAGCTCTCCTGGTACATTTAAGAGCTCGCCGTGCTGCCCTGTTTGTGGCACCTGACAACACGACTGAACAGTAGTCTAGGTGCGACAACTAGGGGCCTGTAGGACCTGCCTTTGTTGATAGTGTTGTTAAGAAGGCAGACCAGCGCTTTATTATAGATGTAGAAGTGATAAGCTCGTCTGTTACATGGGGGGGCGGCAGGGTAGCCTAGTGGTTAGAGCGTTGGACTAGGAACTGAAAGGTTGCAAGTTCGAATCCCCGAGCTGACAAGGTACAAATCTGTCGTTCTGCTCTTGAACAGGCAGTTAACCCACTGTTCCTAGGCCATCATTGACAATAATAATTTGTTCTTAACTGACTTGCCTAGTTAAATAAAGGTAAAATAAAATAAAATAAAAACATCATTCACTGACCATGTGTCTGTCTAAAGGTATTGAAGATGCGTTCAAGACAGCCACCACTGAGGTCAGTCTACTGGCTGGAACAGATCAGTTCAACGCTACAGAGCTCTTTGGTGTCGGTAAGATTCTTTACTCTCTTTTTATTTTCATCAGATTCATCCCTTCTAGCTATGTGTCAGGTTCTTCAAACATGATTCTATTTAGCGTTAGTGTCCAACTCAGGGTTGGGATCCCATGTCGATTCAGTCCCATGTCGATTCAGTCCCATGTATTTTCAGTCTCAATTTCCATTTACGTCCTGACTCTACTAAATTAGTAATCGACTCCAAACCCGGGTCCAGTCTTCTCTGCACAGTCCATTGATTTTTAGTGGGAATTCCTGCTCTTGTCATTGTATTTCTATGGTCCACCCTGCACAGTTCAGCCTTCCTGGGCCTGCTTATCATTCCTCAGACCTTCACTGGGCCTGCTTATCATTCCTCAGACCTTCACTGGGCCTGCTTATCATTCATCAGACCTTCACTGTGCCTGCGTATCATTCCTCAGACCTTCACTGGGCCACATTTCTTCACTGGGATGGAGGAGGAGAAAGAGGAGAGGAAGAACACAGCAAACTCTGCTCTGCGATCTGATCTCTGTGATCTGGTCCCAATAACCTGCTCTGCCATCTGGTCCCAATAACCTGCTCTGCCATCTGGTCCCAATAACCTGCTCTGTGATCTGGTCCCAATAACCTGCTCTGTGATCTGGTCCCAATAACCTGCTCTGTGATCTGGTCCCAATAACCTGCTCTGTGATCTGGTCCCAATAACCTGCTCTGCCATCTGGTCCCAATAACCTGCTCTGCCATCTGGTCCCAATAACCTGCTCTGCCATCTGGTCCCAATAACCTGCTCTGCCATCTGGTCCCAATAACCTGCTCTGCCATCTGGTCCCAATAACCTGCTCTGTGATCTGGTCCCAATAACCTGCTCTGCCATCTGGTCCCAATAACCTGCTCTGCCATCTGGTCCCAATAACCTGCTCTGCCATCTGGTCCCAATAACCTGCTCTGCCATCTGGTCCCAATAACCTGCTCTGCCATCTGGTCCCAATAACCTGCTCTGCCATCTGGTCCCAATAACATACTCTTTGATCTGGTCCCAATAACCTGCTCTGCGATCTGGTCCCAATAACATGCTCTGCCATCTGGTCCCAATAACCTGCTCTGCCATCTGGTCCCAATGACCTGCTCTGTGATCTGGTCCCAATAACCTGCTCTGCCATCTGGTCCCAATAACCTGCTCTGCCATCTGGTCCCAATAACCTGCTCTGTGATCTGGTCCCAATAACCTGCTCTGCCATCTGGTCCCAATAAGATGCTCTGTGATCTGGTCCCAATAACCTGCTCTGCCATCTGGTCCCAATAACCTGCTCTGCCATCTGGTCCCAATAAGATGCTCTGTGATCTGGTCCCAATAACCTGCTCTTTGATCTGGTCCCAATAACCTGCTCTGCCATCTGGTCCCAATAACCTGCTCTGCCATCTGGTCCCAATAACCTGCTCTGCCATCTGGTCCCAATAACCTGCTCTGCCATCTGGTCCTAATAACCTGCTCTGCCATCTGGTCCCAATAACCTGCTCTGTGATCTGGTCCCAATAACATGCTCTGTGATCTGGTTTTAACACGCTCTGTGATCTGGTCCCAATAACCTGCTCTGTGATCTGGTTTTAACATGCTCTTTGATCTGGTCCCAATAACCTGCTCTGCCATCTGGTCCCAATAACCTGCTCTGCCATCTGGTCCCAATAACCTGCTCTGCCATCTGGTCCCAATAACCTGCTCTGCCATCTGGTCCCAATAACCTGCTCTGCCATCTGGTCCCAATAACCTGCTCTGCCATCTGGTCCCAATAACCTGCTCTGCCATCTGGTCCCAATAACCTGCTCTGCCATCTGGTCCCAATAACCTGCTCTGCCACCTGGTCCCAATAACCTGCTCTGTGATCTGGTCCCAATAACCTGCTCTGCCATCTGGTCCCAATAACCTGCTCTGCCACCTGGTCCCAATAACCTGCTCTGTGATCTGGTCCCAATAACCTGCTCTGCCATCTGGTCCCAATAACCTGCTCTGCCATCTGGTCCCAATAACCTGCTCTGCCACCTGGTCCCAATAACCTGCTCTGCCACCTGGTCCCAATAACCTGCTCTGCTACCTGGTCCCAATAACCTGCTCTGCCACCTGGTCCCAATAACCTCAGCCAGGAGAAACACGCACATCTTTATTTTGATACAACTTTAACATGCTGCACATAGCGACCTAGCAATAACGCCTGCAAAATATGTCTACGGGACCAATACGATATTTGGCAATATGCACATTGTTACGTCAAACCAATAAAGCTATTTTTTAAATGAAATAAAGGGACCGAGCGAGAGGGGAAGAGAGCGAGAGATCCAGACTAACTAACTCTGTCTCTTCTAGACCCAGACAGCTGTAGGGAGAGATCCAGGCTAACTAACTCTGTCTCTTCTAGACCCAGACAGCTGTAGGGAGAGATCCAGACTAACTCTGTCTCTTCTAGACCCAGACAGCTGTAGGGAGAGATCCAGACTAACTCTGTCTCTTCTAGACCCAGGCAGCTGTAGGGAGAGATCCAGGCTAACTAACTCTGTCTCTTCTAGACCCAGGCAGCTGTAGGGAGAGATCCAGACTAACTAACTCTGTCTCTTCTAGACCCAGACAGCTGTAGGGAGAGATCCAGGCTAACTAACTCTGTTTCATCTAGACCCAGACAGCTGTAGGGAGAGATCCAGACAAACTCTGTCTCTTCTAGACCCATACAGCTGTAGGGAGAGATCCAGACTAACTCTGTCTCTTCTAGACCCAGACAGCTGTAGGGAGAGATCCAGACTAACTCTGTCTCTGTCTCTAATGTCTTCTAGACCCAGACAGCTGTAGGGAGAGATCCAGACTAACTCGGTCTCTTCTAGACACAGACAGCTGTAGGGAGAGATCCAGACTAACTAACTCTGTCTCTTCTAGACCCAGACAGCTGTAGGGAGAGATCCAGACTAACTCTGTCTCTGTCTAATGTCTACTAGACCCAGACAGCTGTAGGGAGAGATCCAGACTAACTCGGTCTCTTCTAGACCCAGACAGCTGTAGGGAGAGATCCAGGCTAACTAACTCTGTCTCTTCTAGACCCAGACAGCTGTAGGGAGAGATCCAGACTAACTCTGTCTCTGTCTCTAATGTCTACTAGACCCAGACAGCTGTAGGGAGAGATCCAGACTAACTCTGTCTCTTCTAGACCCAGACAGCTGTAGGGAGAGATCCAGACTAACTCTGTCTCTGTCTCTCATGTCTTCTAGACCCATACAGCTGTAGGGAGAGATCCAGACTAACTCTGTCTCTGTCTCTAATGTCTTCTAGACCCAGACAGCTGTAGGGAGAGATCCAGACTAACTCTGTCTCTGTCTCTAATGTCTTCTAGACACAGACAGCTGTAGGGAGAGATCCAGACTAACTCTGTCTCTGTCTCTAATGTCTTCTAGACACAGACAGCTGTAGGGAGAGATCCAGACTAACTCTGTCTCTGTCTCTAATGTCTTCTAGACACAGACAGCTGTGAACGCTGGATGAACTGTAAGTCTGAGTTCCTGAAGAAATACATGATCAAAGTCTCCAACGACCTCCCCAGCTGCCCCTGCTCCTACCCCACCGAGGTGGCCTACAGCACGGCCGACGTCCCCGACCCCGCCACACGCCGGGACATCCGCTGGAAAGACGCCAGCGGCCCCAAGGAGAAACTAGAGATCTACAAACCCACGGCCCGGTACTGCATCCGCTCCATGTTAACTCTAGAGTCCACTACTCTGGCCGCACAGCACTGCTGCTACAATGACAACATGAAGCTCATCACCCGGGGTAAAGGAGCAGGAACACCCAACCTCATCAGCAACGAGTTCTCTGCTGACCTCCACTACAAGGTCGACGTCCTGCCCTGGATCATCTGTAAGGGGGACTGGAGTCGCTATAACCAGGTCAGGCCTCCTAACAACGGGCAGAAGTGCCCAGACAACCCCCTGGATGAGGATTACATCAAACAAGTTGAGGAGGCATGGGAGTTTTAGAACTGGAGAGATGAACATATTAAAGGGAAAAACATGTGAAATATTTGTACGAATCTTGAACTTCAATTGCTGCTTCAAACCATCCAAAGCTAGAGTCCAAATGAACAGGTCTGTCTGTTGATATCAGACAACGTATTGCTCACATGGACACATCATTGTCCTCAACAGAGACTATGGACTTTATTTTAATAAAACCTAACTCAAATGGTAAATCTAACCACTGTCGCTAGGGCTACAGGTTCGGGGGCGTGTCAGAAATATTTTTTTGCTATTTTCATAACCAGAATGATTGTCCCAGTAGAAGGCGGTGGTGCATAAGGGCTGGGTTTTGATGGCAGGCGGTGGTGCATAAGGGCTGGGTTTTGATGGCAGGAGGTGGTGCATAAGGGCTGGGTTTGGATAGCAGGCGGTGGTGCATAAGGGCTGCGTTTTGATGGCAGGCGGTGGTGCTTAAGGGCTGGGTTTTGATGGCAGGTGGTGGTGCATAAGGGCTGGGTTTTGATAGCAGGCGGTGGTGCATAAGGGCTGGGTTTTGATAGCAGGCGGTGGTGCATAAGGGCTGGGTTTTGATAGCAGGCGGTGGTGCATAAGGGCTGGGTTTTGATAGCAGGCGGTGGTGCATAAGGCTGGGTTTTGATAGCAGGCGGTGGTGCATAAGGGCTGGGTTTTGATGGCAGGCGGTGGTGCATAAGGGCTGGGTTTTGATAGCAGGCGGTGGTGCATAAGGGCTGGGTTTTGATAGCAGGCGGTGGTGCATAAGGGCTGGGTTTTGATAGCAGGCGGTGGTGCATAAGGGCTGGGTTTTGATAGCAGGCGGTGGTGCATAAGGGCTGGGTTTTGATGGCAGGCGGTGGTGCATAAGGGCTGGGTTTTGATGGCAGGCGGTGGTGCATAGGGGCTGGGTTTTGATAGCAGGCGGTGGTGCATAAGGGCTGGGTTTTGATGAATGAACAAGTTGATGCTACAGAATGTCGAAGGCTTGTTGACCCCTCACTCGCCAATCAGAATGGGCTCCATGGCTAAATTATGTGGTTTCTTCAAGCTGTGTATTTATGGTATTTTATGTATTGCGTTGTCATCAACTCCTATGTTAGTCCGTAATAGTTTGTTAAAGAGCCTACAGAAACATGTAGACCTATACTATATTTACTAAACATAGTACATTTTGTAGTAAATGTTTTTGAACAGTAATTGCTTCAATATGCAAATATATTGTTAACATAGCATTCACCCTGATATACAGAGAACGTATGTGAACCCTTTCAATGACCTGGATTTCTGCATAAATTGGTCATAAATTTGATCTTCATCAAGGTCACAACAAGACAAACACAGTCTGCTTAAACTAATAACACACAAACAATGATAGGTTTTCATGTCTTTATTAATCACACCGTGTAAACAACTTTGTATTTAATAACTGGTTGACCCTCCTTCGGCAGCAATAACCTCACCCAAATGTTTTCTGTTGTTGTGGATCAGACCTGCAAAACGGTCAGGAGGAATTTTGGACCATTCCGCTTACTCTTAACAACCTCCTTACCATCAGCCAAACACAGTATCATAACACAGTCTCCTTACCATCAGCCAAACACAGTATCATCACAACACAGTCTCCTTACCATCAGCCAAACACAGTATCATAACAACACAGGCTCCTTACCATCAGCCAAACACAGTATCATAACAACACAGGCTCCTTACCATCAGCCAAACACAGTATCATAACACAGTCTCCTTACCATCAGCCAAACACAGTATCACAACACAGCCTCCTTACCATCAGCCAAACACAGTATCACAACACAGCCTCCTTACCATCAGCCAAACACAGTATCACAACATAGCCTCCTTACCATCAGCCAAACACAGTATCACAACACAGCCTCCTTACCATCAGCCAAACACAGTATCACAACATAGCCTCCTTACCATCAGCCAAACACAGTATCACAACACAGCCTCCTTACCATCAGCCAAACACAGTATCACAACACAGCCTCCTTACCATCAGCCAAACACAGAACCTTCATGTGTATGATATATGCCTCTGTAATGATCAATGTAATGATTAAAAGTAAAACTGCATAATGGATTTTGCCAATATTCTGTCTGATAATTCTTTAAGTTTTGGGGTTAAAAAGGACAGTTTGATGATTCAGAAAAAAAATGTAGATTTTGATGTTATTTTAATTTGTTTCTGATTGGTCAAAAGGAGAACTCCGGTATCTCCATTGCCCAATTGGACACTATGTTTTGAGTGACATCCACCCTGACCCATCAGAAGCTATAGAGAGACACCCCTGACCTATCAGAAGCTATAGAGAGACACCCCTGACCTATCAGAAGCTATAGAGAGACACCCCTGACCTATCAGAAGCTATAGAGAGACACCCCTGACCTATCAGAAGCTATAGAGAGACACCCCTGACCTATCAGAAGCTATAGAGAGACACCCCTGACCTATCAGAAGCTATAGAGAGACACCCCTGACCTATCAGAAGCTATAGAGAGACACCCCTGACCTATCAGAAGCTATAGAGAGACACCCCTGACCTATCAGAAGCTATAGAGAGAAACCCCTGACCTATCAGAAGCTATAGAGAGACACCCCTGACCTATCAGAAGCTATAGAGAGAAACCCCTGACCTATCAGAAGCTATAGAGAGACACCCCTGACCTATCAGAAGCTATAGAGAGACACCCCTGACCTATCAGAAGCTATAGAGAGACACCCCTGACCCATCAGAAGCTATAGAGAGACACCCCTGACCTATCAGAAGCTATAGAGAGAAACCCTGACCTATCAGAAGCTATAGAGAGAAACCCCTAAACCTATCAGAATCGGAAAGGGTCTCTGTGCTGTGGATAATACAGTTATCCCATTGGAGCTGAGTGTATAGGGGAGGAGCAACATCAGAATCCAGAGCCAAATCTTGTGTGTTAGCTATGACATGCATGTTAAGTCTGTCAAGAGTGAATTATCATGACCACGGCTCCCATCCAGAACCTGTGGCGGGATGGGTCACCATTCTACTAGTTTCCCACTACCAGACATAACACACAGACTGGCTGTGGTCAGGGCTAGCTTTCTACCGCCCTCTCCCAAAGGTGACTTGGGCAGATATATGATATTCCGGGTCCCATATGTGATTATACACTTGTTTATTTAGAATGCACTTGTTTATTTTTGTTGTTGTTGACGAACCCGATCTGCTCTCCACTCTGCCCTCGACTCTGCCCTCCACTCTACCCTATGGATCTGCTCTCCACTCTGCCCTATGGATCTGCTCTCCACTCTGCCCTATGGATCTGCTCTCCACTCTACCCTATGGATCTGCTCTCCACTCTACCCTATGGATCTGCTCTCCACTCTACCCTATGGATCTGCTCTCCACTCTACCCTATGGATCTGCCCTCCACTCTGCCCTATGGATCTGCTCTCCACTCTGCCCTATGGATCTGCTCTCCACTCTGCCCTCCACTCTGCCCTCCACTCTACCCTATGGATCTGCTCTCCACTCTGCCCTCCACTCTACCCTATGGATCTGCTCTCCACTCTGCCCTCCACTCTACCCTATGGATCTGCTCTCCACTCTGCCCTATGGATCTGCTCTCCACTCTGCCCTATGGATCTGCTCTCCACTCTGCCCTATGGATCTGCTCTCCACTCTACCCTATGGATCTGCTCTCCACTCTACCCTATGGATCTGCTCTCCACTCTACCCTATGGATCTGCTCTCCACTCTGCCCCATGGATCTGCCCTCCACTCTGCCCTATGGATCTGCTCTCTCCACTATGGATCTGCCCTCCACTCTACCCTATGGATCTGCTCTCCACTCTGCCCTCCACTCTACCCTATGGATCTGCTCTCCACTCTGCCCTCCACTCTGCCCTATGGATCTGCTCTCCACTCTGCCCTCCACTCTACCCTATGGATCTGCTCTCCACTCTGCCCTCCACTCTACCCTATGGATCTGCTCTCCACTCTGCCCTCCACTCTACCCTGGATCTGCCCTCCACTCTGCCCTATGGATCTGCCCTCCACTCTACCCTATGGATCTGCTCTCCACTCTGCCCTATGGATCTGCTCTCCACTCTGCCCTCCACTCTACCCTATGGATCTGCTCTCCACTCTGCCCTCCACTCTACCCTGGATCTGCTCTCCACTCTGCCCTCCACTCTACCCTATGGATCTGCTCTCCACTCTGCCCTATGGATCTGCTCTCCACTCTGCCCTATGGATCTGCCCTCCACTCTACCCTATGGATCTGCTCTCCACTCTGCCCTATGAATCTGTCCTCCACTCTGCCCTCTGGATCCCTCCACTCTACCCTATGGATCTGCTCTCCACTCTACCCTATGGATCTGCCCTCCACTCTGCCCTATGGATCCTCTCCACTCTGCCCTCCACTCTGCCCTATGGATCTGCTCTCCACTCTACCCTATGGATCTGCTCTCCACTCTGCCCTCCACTCTGCCCTATGGATCTGCTCTCCACTCTACCCTATGGATCTGCTCTCCACTCTGCCCTATGGATCTGCTCTCCACTCTGCCCTATGGATCTGCTCTCCACTCTACCCTATGGATCTGCCCTCCACTCTACCCTATGGATCTGCCCTCCACTCTACCCTATGGATCTGCTCTCCACTCTGCCCTATGGATCTGCTCTCCACTCTGCTCTCCACTCTGCCCTATGAATCTGCTCTCCACTCTGCTCTCCACTCTGCCCTATGGATCCGCTCTCCACTCTGCTCTCCACTCTGCCCTATGGATCCACTCTCCACTCTGCCCTGCACTCTGCCCTCCACTCTGCCCTCCACTCTGCCCTCCACTCTGCCCTCCACTCTGCCCTATGAATCTGCCCTCCACTCTGCCCTATGGATCTGCCCTCCACCCTACCCTATGGATCTGCTCTCCACTCTGCCCTCCACTCTACCCTCCACTCTGCCCTATGGATCTGCTCTCCACTCTACCCTATGGATCTGCTCTCCACTCTGCCCTCCACTCTACCCTCCACTCTGCCCTATGGATCTGCTCTCCACTCTGCCCTATGAATCTGCCCTCCACTCTACCCTCCACTCTACCCTATGGATCTGCTCTCCACTCTGCCCTCCACTCTAACCTATGGATCTGCTCTCCACTCTACCCTATGGATCTGCTCTCCACTCTACCCTATGGATCTGCTCTCCACTCTACCCTATGGATCTGCTCTCCACTCTGCCCTATGGATCTGCTCTCCACTCTGCCCTCCACTCTGCCCTATGGATCTGCTCTCCACTCTGCCCTCCACTCTACCCTATGGATCTGCTCTCCACTCTGCCCTCCACTCTACCCTATGGATCTGCTCTCCACTCTGCCCTATGGATCTGCTCTCCACTCTGCCCTCCACTCTACCCTATGGATCTGCTCTCCACTCTGCCCTCCACTCTACCCTATGGATCTGCTCTCCACTCTGCCCTCCACTCTACCCTATGGATCTGCTCTCCACTCTGCCCTCCACTCTACCCTATGGATCTGCTCTCCACTCTGCCCTATGGATCTGCCCTCCACTCTACCCTATGGATCTGCTCTCCACTCTGCCCTATGGATCTGCTCTCCACTCTGCCCTCCACTCTACCCTATGGATCTGCTCTCCACTCTGCCCTCCACTCTACCCTATGGATCTGCTCTCCACTCTGCCCTCCACTCTACCCTATGGATCTGCTCTCCACTCTGCCCTATGGATCTGCTCTCCACTCTGCCCTATGGATCTGCCCTCCACTCTACCCTATGGATCTGCTCTCCACTCTGCCCTATGAATCTGTCCTCCACTCTGCCCTATGGATCTGCCCTCCACTCTACCCTATGGATCTGCTCTCCACTCTACCCTATGGATCTGCCCTCCACTCTGCCCTATGGATCTGCTCTCCACTCTACCCTATGGATCTGCCCTCCACTCTGCCCTCCACTCTGCCCTATGGATCTGCTCTCCACTCTACCCTATGGATCTGCTCTCCACTCTGCCCTCCACTCTGCCCTATGGATCTGCTCTCCACTCTACCCTATGGATCTGCTCTCCACTCTGCCCTATGGATCTGCTCTCCACTCTGCCCTATGGATCTGCTCTCCACTCTACCCTATGGATCTGCCCTCCACTCTACCCTATGGATCTGCCCTCCACTCTACCCTATGGATCTGCCCTCCACTCTACCCTATGGATCTGCTCTC
This sequence comes from Oncorhynchus nerka, assembly GCF_034236695.1. Classification (NCBI taxonomy): domain Eukaryota; kingdom Metazoa; phylum Chordata; class Actinopteri; order Salmoniformes; family Salmonidae; genus Oncorhynchus; species Oncorhynchus nerka. Next base: position 48,481,149 of record NC_088411.1, read on the forward strand.
CACTCTGCCCTATGGATCTGCTCTCCACTCTGCTCTCCACTCTGCCCTATGAATCTGCTCTCCACTCTGCTCTCCACTCTGCCCTATGGATCCGCTCTCCACTCTGCTCTCCACTCTGCCCTATGGATCCACTCTCCACTCTGCCCTGCACTCTGCCCTGCACTCTGCCCTGCACTCTGCCCTCCACTCTGCCCTCCACTCTGCCCTCCACTCTGCCCTATGAATCTGCCCTCCACTCTGCCCTATGGATCTGCCCTCCACCCTACCCTATGGATCTGCTCTCCACTCTGCCCTCCACTCTACCCTCCACTCTGCCCTATGGATCTGCTCTCCACTCTACCCTATGGATCTGCTCTCCACTCTGCCCTCCACTCTACCCTCCACTCTGCCCTATGGATCTGCTCTCCACTCTGCCCTATGAATCTGCCCTCCACTCTACCCTCCACTCTACCCTATGGATCTGCTCTCCACTCTGCCCTCCACTCTAACCTATGGATCTGCCCTCCACTCTGCCCTATGGATCTGCTCTCCACTCTGCCCTCGACTCTGCCCTCCACTCTACCCTATGGATCTGCTCTCCACTCTGCCCTATGGATCTGCTCTCCACTCTGCCCTATGGATCTGCTCTCCACTCTACCCTATGGATCTGCTCTCCACTCTACCCTATGGATCTGCTCTCCACTCTACCCTATGGATCTGCTCTCCACTCTACCCTATGGATCTGCCCTCCACTCTGCCCTATGGATCTGCTCTCCACTCTGCCCTATGGATCTGCTCTCCACTCTGCCCTCCACTCTGCCCTCCACTCTACCCTATGGATCTGCTCTCCACTCTGCCCTCCACTCTACCCTATGGATCTGCTCTCCACTCTGCCCTCCACTCTACCCTATGGATCTGCTCTCCACTCTGCCCTATGGATCTGCTCTCCACTCTGCCCTATGGATCTGCTCTCCACTCTACCCTATGGATCTGCTCTCCACTCTACCCTATGGATCTGCTCTCCACTCTGCCCTATGGATCTGCTCTCCACTCTGCCCTCCACTCTGCCCTATGGATCTGCTCTCCACTCTGCCCTCCACTCTACCCTATGGATCTGCTCTCCACTCTGCCCTCCACTCTACCCTATGGATCTGCTCTCCACTCTGCCCTCCACTCTGCCCTATGGATCTGCTCTGGATCTGCCCTCCACTCTACCCTATGGATCTGCTCTCCACTCTGCCCTCCACTCTACCCTATGGATCTGCCCTCCACTCTGCCCTCCACTCTACCCTATGGATCTGCTCTCCACTCTGCCCTATGGATCTGCCCTCCACTCTGCCCTCCACTCTACCCTATGGATCTGCTCTCCACTCTGCCCTATGGATCTGCTCTCCACTCTGCCCTCCACTCTACCCTATGGATCTGCTCTCCACTCTGCCCTCCACTCTACCCTATGGATCTGCTCTCCACTCTGCCCTCCCCTATATGGATCTGCTCTCCACTCTGCTCTCCACTCTGCCCTATGGATCTGCCCTCCACTCTACCCTATGGATCTGCTCTCCACTCTGCCCTATGAATCTGTCCTCCACTCTGCCCTATGGATCTGCCCTCCACTCTACCCTATGGATCTGCCTCCACTCTACCCTATGGATCTGCCCTCCACTCTGCCCTATGGATCTGCCCTCCACTCTACCCTATGGATCTGCCCTCCACTCTGCCCTCCACTCTACCCTATGGATCTGCTCTCCACTCTATCTATGGATCTGCTCTCCACTCTGCCCTCCACTCTGCCCTATGGATCTGCTCTCCACTCTACCCTATGGATCTGCTCTCCACTCTGCCCTATGGATCTGCCCTCCACTCTGCCCTATGGATCTGCTCTCCACTCTACCCTATGGATCTGCCCTCCACTCTACCCTATGGATCTGCCCTCCACTCTACCCTATGGATCTGCCCTCCACTCTACCCTATGGATCTGCTCTCCACTCTGCCCTATGGATCTGCTCTCCACTCTGCTCTCCACTCTGCCCTATGGATCTGCTCTCCACTCTGCCCTATGGATCTGCTCTCCACTCTGCTCTCCACTCTGCCCTATGGATCCCCTCCACTCTGCCCTGCACTCTGCCCTCCACTCTGCCCTATGGATCTGCCCTCCACTCTGCCCTCCACTCTGCCCTTCACTCTGCCCTATGAATCTGCCCGCCACTCTACCCTATGGATCTGCCCTCCACTCTACCCTATGGATCTGCTCTCCACTCTGCCCTCCATCTGCCCTCCACTCTGCCCTATGGATCTGCTCTCCACTCTACCCTATGGATCTGCTCTCCACTCTGCCCTCCATCTGCCCTCCACTCTGCCCTATGGATCTGCCCTCCACTCTGCCCTATGGATCTGCCCTCCACTCTGCCCTCCACTCTACCCTATGGATCTGCCCTCCACTCTGCCCTCCACTCTAACCTATGGATCTGCCCTCCACTCTGCCCTATGGATCTGCTCTCCACTCTGCCCTCCACTCTACCCTATGGATCTGCTCTCCACTCTGCCCTCCACTCTACCCTATGGATCTGCCCTCCACTCTGCCCTATGGATCTGCCCTCCACTCTACCCTATGGATCTGCTCTCCACTCTGCCCTATGGATCTGCTCTCCCTCTGCCCTCCACTCTACCCTCCACTCTGCCCTCCACTCTACCCTATGGATCTGCTCTCCACTCTGCCCTATGGATCTGCTCTCCACTCTGCCCTATGGATCTGCCCTCCACTCTACCCTATGGATCTGCTCTCCACTCTGCCCTATGGATCTTGCTCCACTCTACCCTATGGATCTGCTCTCCACTCTGCCCTATGGATCTGCTCTCCACTCTGCCCTATGGATCTGCTCTCCACTCTACCCTATGGATCTGCTCTCCACTCTGCCCTATGGATCTGCTCTCCACTCTACCCTATGGATCTGCTCTCCACTCTACCCTATGGATCTGCCCTCCACTCTGCCCTATGGATCTGCTCTCCACTCTGCCCTATGGATCTGCCCTCCACTCTGCCCTATGGATCTGCTCTCCACTCTACCCTATGGATCTGCCCTCCACTCTGCCCTATGGATCTGCTCTCCACTCTACCCTATGGATCTGCTCTCCACTCTGCCCTATGGATCTGCTCTCCACTCTGCCCTATGGATCTGCTCTCCACTCTACCCTATGGATCTGCCCTCCACTCTACCCTATGGATCTGCCCTCCACTCTGCCCTATGGATCTGCCCTCCACTCTACCCTATGGATCTGCTCTCCACTCTGCCCTATGGATCTGCTCTCCACTCTGCCCTATGGATCTGCCCTATCCACTCTCCCTATGATCTCTCCACTCTGCCCTATGGATCTGCTCTCCACTCTGCCCTATGGATCACTCTCCACTCTGCCCTGCACTCTGCCCTGCACTCTGCCCTCCACTCTGCCCTCCACTCTGCCCTCCACTCTGCCCTATGGATCTGCCCTCCACTCTGCCCTATGGATCTGCCCTCCACCCTACCCTATGGATCTGCTCTCCACTCTGCCCTACCCTATCCCTCCACTCTGCCCTATGGATCTGCTCTCCACTCTACCCTATGGATCTGCTCTCCACTCTGCCCTCCACTCTACCCTCCACTCTGCCCTATGGATCTGCTCTCCACTCTGCCCTATGAATCTGCCCTCCACTCTACCCTCCACTCTACCCTATGGATCTGCTCTCCACTCTGCCCTCCACTCTAACCTATGGATCTGCCCTCCACTCTGCCCTATGGATCTGCTCTCCACTCTGCCCTCCACTCTACCCTATGGATCTGCTCTCCACTCTGCCCTCCACTCTACCCTATGGATCTGCCCTCCACTCTGCCCTATGGATCTGCCCTCCACTCTACCCTATGGATCTGCTCTCCACTCTGCCCTATGGATCTGCTCTCCCTCTGCCCTCCACTCTACCCTCCACTCTGCCCTCCACTCTACCCTATGGATCTGCTCTCCACTCTGCCCTATGGATCTTGCTCCACTCTACCCTATGGATCTGCTCTCCACTCTGCCCTATGGATCTGCTCTCCACTCTGCCCTATGGATCTGCTCTCCACTCTACCCTATGGATCTGCTCTCCACTCTGCCCTATGGATCTGCTCTCCACTCTACCCTATGGATCTGCTCTCCACTCTGCCCTATGGATCTGCTCTCCACTCTACCCTATGGATCTGCCCTCCACTCTACCCTATGGATCTGCCCTCCACTCTGCCCTATGGATCTGCTCTCCACTCTGCACTCTACTCTACCCTATGGATCTGCCCTCCACTCTGCCCTCCACTCTGCCCTCCACTCTACCCTATGGATCTGCCCTCCACTCTGCCCTCCACTCTACCCTATGGATCTGCTCTCCACTCTACCCTATGGATCTGCTCTCCACTCTACCCTATGGATCTGCCCTCCACTCTACCCTATGGATCTGCCCTCCACTCTACCCTATGGATCTGCTCTCCACTCTGCCCTATGGATCTGCCCTCCACTCTACCCTCCACTCTACCCTCCACTCTGCTCTCCACTCTACCCTATGGAACTGCCCTCCACTCTACCCTATGGAACTGCCCTCCACTCTACCCTATGGATCTGCCCTCCACTCTACCCTATGGATCTGCCCTCCACTCTACCCTATGGATCTGCCCTCCACTCTGCCCTCCACTCTACCTTATGGATCTGCCCTCCACTCTACCCTATGGATCTGCCCTCCACTCTGCCCTCCACTCTACCTTGTGGATCTGCCCTCCACTCTACCCTATGGATCTGCCCTCCACTCTACCCTATGGATCTGCCCTCCACTCTGCCCTACTCTGCCCTCCATCTGCCTCCACTCTGGATCTCCACTCTACCCTATGGATCTGCCCTCCACTCTACTCTCCACTCTACCCTATGGATCTGCCCTCCACTCTGCCCTATGGATCTGCCCTCCACTCTACCCTATGGATCTGCCCTCCACTCTGCCATCCACTCTACCCTATGGATCTGCCCTCCACTCTACCCTATGGATCTGCCCTCCACTCTACCCTATGGATCTGCCCTCCACTCTGCACTCCACTCTACCCTATGGATCTGCCCTCCACTCTACCCTATGGATCTGCCCTCCACTCTACCCTATGGATCTGCCCTCCACTCTGCCCTCCACTCTGCCCTCCACTCTGCCCTATGGATCTGCCCTTCACTCTGCCCTCCACTCTACCCTATGGATCTGCCCTCCACTCTACCCTATGGATCTGCCCTCCACTCTACCCTATGGATCTGCCCTCCACTCTGCCCTCCACTCTACCCTATGGATCTGCCCTCCACTCTGCCCTCCACTCTGCCCTATGGATCTGCCCTCCACTCTGCCCTCCACTCTGCCCTATGGATCTGCTCTCCACTCTGCCCTATGGATCTGCTCTCCACTCTGCCCTCCACTCTGCCCTCCACTCTACCCTATGGATCTGCCCTCCACTCTGCCCTCCACTCTACCCTATGGATCTGCTCTCCACTCTACCCTATGGATCTGCTCTCCACTCTACCCTATGGATCTGCCCTCCACTCTGCCCTATGGATCTGCTCTCCACTCTACCCTATGGATCTGCCCTCCACTCTGCCCTATGGATCTGCTCTCCACTCTACCCTATGGATCTGCCCTCCACTCTACCCTATGGATCTGCCCTCCACTCTACCCTATGGATCTGCCCTCCACTCTGCCCTATGGATCTGCTCTCCACTCTGCCCTCCACTCTGCCCTCCACTCTACCCTATGGATCTGCCCTCCACTCTGCCCTCCACTCTGCCCTCCACTCTACCCTATGGATCTGCCCTCCACTCTGCCCTCCACTCTACCCTATGGATCTGCTCTCCACTCTACCCTATGGATCTGCTCTCCACTCTACCCTATGGATCTGCCCTCCACTCTACCCTATGGATCTGCCCTCCACTCTACCCTATGGATCTGCTCTCCACTCTGCCCTATGGATCTGCCCTCCACTCTACCCTCCACTCTACCCTCCACTCTGCCCTCCACTCTACCCTCTGCCCTCTACCCTATGGATCTGCCCTCCACTCTACCCTATGGATCTGCCCTCCACTCTACCCTATGGATCTGCCCTCCACTCTACCCTATGGATCTGCCCTCCACTCTGCCCTCCACTCTACCTTATGGATCTGCCCTCCACTCTACCCTATGGATCTGCCCTCCACTCTGCCCTCCACTCTACCTTGTGGATCTGCCCTCCACTCTACCCTATGGATCTGCCCTCCACTCTACCCTATGGATCTGCTCCACTCTCCTATGGATCTGCCCTCCACTCTACCCTATGGATCTGCCCTCCACTCTGCCCTCCACTCTACCTTATGGATCTGCCCTCCACTCTGCCCTATGGATCTGCTCTCCACTCTACTCTCCACTCTACCCTATGGATCTGCCCTCCACTCTACCCTATGGATCTGCCCTCCACTCTGCCCTATGGATCTGCCCTCCACTCTACCCTATGGATCTGCCCTCCACTCTGCCCTCCACTCTACCCTATGGATCTGCCCTCCACTCTACCCTATGGATCTGCCCTCCACTCTACCCTATGGATCTGCCCTCCACTCTGCCCTCCACTCTACCCTATGGATCTGCCCTCCACTCTACCCTATGGATCTGCCCTCCACTCTACCCTATGGATCTGCCCTCCCTCTGCCCTCCACTCTGCCCTCCACTCTGGATCTGCCCTTCACTCTGCCCTCCACTCTACCCTATGGATCTGCCCTCCACTCTACCCTATGGATCTGCCCTCCACTCTACCCTATGGATCTGCCCTCCACTCTGCCCTCCACTCTGCCCTATGGATCTGCCCTCCACTCTGCCCTCCACTCTGCCCTATGGATCTGCCCTCCACTCTGCCCTCCACTCTGCCCTATGGATCTGCTCTCCACTCTGCCCTATGGATCTGCCCTCCACTCTGCCCTCCACTCTGCCCTATGGATCTGCCCTCCACTCTGCCCTCCACTCTACCCTATGGATCTGCCCTCCACTCTGCCCTCCACTCTACCCTATGGATCTGCCCTCCACTCTGCCCTATCCATCTGCCCTCCACTCTACCCTATGGATCTGCTCTCCACTCTGCCTTATGGATCTGCCCTCCACTCTGCCCTATGGATCTGCCCTCCACTCTGCCCTATGGATCTGCCTCCACTCTACCCTATGGATCTGCCCTCCACTCTACCCTATGGATCTGCCCTCCACTCTACCCTATGGATCTGCCCTCCACTCTGCCCTATGGATCTGCCCTCCACTCTACCCTATGGATCTGCCCTCTCCACTCTGCCCTCCACTCTGCCCTATGGATCTGCTCTCCACTCTGCCCTCCACTCTGCCCTCCACTCTACCCTATGGATCTGCCCTCCACTCTGCCCTCCACTCTGCCCTCCACTCTACCCTATGGATCTGCCCTCCACTCTGCCCTCCACTCTACCCTATGGATCTGCTCTCCACTCTACCCTATGGATCTGCCCTCCACTCTACCCTATGGATCTGCCCTCCACTCTACCCTATGGATCTGCTCTCCACTCTGCCCTATGGATCTGCCCTCCACTCTACCCTCCTGCCCTCCACTCTGCCCTCCACTCTGCTCTCCACTCTACCCTATGGATCTGCCCTCCACTCTACCCTATGGATCTGCCCTCCACTCTACCCTATGGATCTGCCCTCCACTCTACCCTATGGATCTGCCCTCCACTCTGCCCTCCACTCTGCCCTCCACTCTACCCTATGGATCTGCCCTCCACTCTACCCTATGGATCTGCCCTCCACTCTGCCCTCCACTCTGCCATCCACTCTGCCCTCCACTCTACCTTATGGATCTGCCCTCCACTCTACCCTATGGATCTGCCCTCCACTCTGCCCTATGGATCTGCCCTCCACTCTGCCCTCCACTCTGCCCTCCACTCTACCCTATGGATCTGCCCTCCACTCTGCCCTCCACTCTGATCCCTCCACTCTACCCTATGGATCTGCCCTCCACTCTGCCCTCCACTCTACCCTATGGATCTGCCCTCCACTCTACCCTATGGATCTGCTCTCCACTCTACCCTATGGATCTGCCCTCCACTCTACCCTATGGATCTGCCCTCCACTCTACCCTATGGATCTGCCCTCCACTCTGCCCTATGGATCTGCCTCCACTCTACCCTATGGATCTGCCCTCCACTCTACCCTATGGATCTGCCCTCCACTCTACCCTATGGATCTGCCCTCCACTCTGCCCTATGGATCTGCCCTCCACTCTGCCCTATGGATCTGCCCTCCACTCTACCCTATGGATCTGCCCTCCACTCTGCCCTCCACTCTGCCCTCCACTCTACCCTATGGATCTGCCCTCCACTCTGCCCTCCACTCTACCCTATGGATCTGCCCTCCACTCTACCCTATGGATCTGCTCTCCACTCTACCCTATGGATCTGCCCTCCACCACCCTATGGATCTGCCCTCCACTATACCCTATGGATCTGCCTCCACTCTGCCCTATGGATCTGCCCTCCACTCTACCCTCCACTCTACCCTCCACTCTGCCCTCCACTCTGCCTCCACTCTACCCTATGGATCTGCCCTCCACTCTACCCTATGGATCTGCCCTCCACTCTACCCTATGGATCTGCCCTCCACTCTACCCTATGGATCTGCCCTCCACTCTGCCCTCCACTCTACCTTATGGATCTGCCCTCCACTCTACCCTATGGATCTGCCCTCCACTCTGCCCTCCACTCTGCCCTATGGATCTGCCCTCCACTCTGCCCTCCACTCTGCCCTATGGATCTGCTCTCCACTCTGCCCTATGGATCTGCTCTCCACTCTGCCCTCCACTCTGCCCTATGGATCTGCCCTCCACTCTGCCCTCCACTCTACCCTATGGATCTGCCCTCCACTCTGCCCTCCACTCTACCCTATGGATCTGCCCTCCACTCTGCCCTATGGATCTGCCCTCCACTCTACCCTATGGATCTGCTCTCCACTCTGCCTTATGGATCTGCCCTCCACTCTGCCCTATGGATCTGCCCTCCACTCTGCCCTATGGATCTGCTCTCCACTCTACCCTATGGATCTGCCCTCCACTCTACCCTATGGATCTGCCCTCCACTCTACCCTATGGATCTGCCCTCCACTCTGCCCTATGGATCTGCCCTCCACTCTACCCTATGGATCTGCCCTCCACTCTGCCCTCCACTCTGCCCTATGGATCTGCTCTCCACTCTGCCCTCCACTCTGCCCTCCACTCTACCCTATGGATCTGCCCTCCACTCTGCCCTCCACTCTGCCCTCCACTCTACCCTATGGATCTGCCCTCCACTCTGCCCTCCACTCTACCCTATGGATCTGCTCTCCACTCTACCCTATGGATCTGCCCTCCACTCTACCCTATGGATCTGCCCTCCACTCTACCCTATGGATCTGCTCTCCACTCTGCCGTATGGATCTGCCCTCCACTCTACCCTCCACTCTGCCCTCCACTCTGCTCTCCACTCTACCCTATGGATCTGCCCTCCACTCTACCCTATGGATCTGCCCTCCACTCTACCCTATGGATCTGCCCTCCACTCTACCCTATGGCTCTGCCCTCCACTCTGCCCTCCACTCTGCCCTCCACTCTACCCTATGGATCTGCCCTCCACTCTACCCTATGGATCTGCCCTCCACTCTGCCCTCCACTCTGCCATCCACTCTGCCCTCCACTCTACCTTATGGATCTGCCCTCCACTCTACCCTATGGATCTGCCCTCCACTCTGCCCTATGGATCTGCTCTCCACTCTGCCCTCCACTCTGCCCTCCACTCTACCCTATGGATCTGCCCTCCACTCTGCCCTCCACTCTGCCCTCCACTCTACCCTATGGATCTGCCCTCCACTCTGCCCTCCACTCTACCCTATGGATCTGCTCTCCACTCTACCCTATGGATCTGCTCTCCACTCTACCCTATGGATCTGCCCTCCACTCTGCCCTATGGATCTGCTCTCCACTCTACCCTATGGATCTGCCCTCCACTCTGCCCTATGGATCTGCTCTCCACTCTACCCTATGGATCTGCCCTCCACTCTACCCTATGGATCTGCCCTCCACTCTACCCTATGGATCTGCCCTCCACTCTGCCCTATGGATCTGCTCTCCACTCTGCCCTCCACTCTGCCCTCCACTCTACCCTATGGATCTGCCCTCCACTCTGCCCTCCACTCTGCCCTCCACTCTGCCCTCCACTCTACCCTACGGATCTGCCCTCCACTCTGCCCTCCACTCTACCCTATTGATCTGCTCTCCACTCTACCCTATGGATCTGCTCTCCACTCTACCCTATGGATCTGCCCTCCACTCTACCCTATGGATCTGCCCTCCACTATACCCTATGGATCTGCTCTCCACTCTGCCCTATGGATCTGCCCTCCACTCTACCCTCCACTCTACCCTCCACTCTGCCCTCCACTCTGCTCTCCACTCTACCCTATGGATCTGCCCTCCACTCTACCCTATGGAACTGCCCTCCACTCTACCCTATGGATCTGCCCTCCACTCTACCCTATGGATCTGCCCTCCACTCTGCCCTCCACTCTACCTTATGGATCTGCCCTCCACTCTACCCTATGGATCTGCCCTCCACTCTGCCCTCCACTCTACCTTGTGGATCTGCCCTCCACTCTACCCTATGGATCTGCCCTCCACTCTACCCTATGGATCTGCCCTCCACTCTACCCTATGGATCTGCCCTCCACTCTACCCTATGGATCTGCCCTCCACTCTGCCCTCCACTCTACCTTATGGATCTGCCCTCCACTCTGCCCTATGGATCTGCTCTCCACTCTACTCTCCACTCTACCCTATGGATCTGCCCTCCACTCTACCCTATGGATCTGCCCTCCACTCTACCCTATGGATCTGCCCTCCACTCTGCCCTCCACTCTACCCTATGGATCTGCCCTCCACTCTACCCTATGGATCTGCCCTCCACTCTACCCTATGGATCTGCCCTCCACTCTGCCCTCCACTCTACCCTATGGATCTGCCCTCCACTCTACCCTATGGATCTGCCCTCCACTCTACCCTATGGATCTGCCCTCCACTCTGCCCTCCACTCTGCCCTCCACTCTGCCCTATGGATCTGCCCTTCACTCTGCCCTCCACTCTACCCTATGGATCTGCCCTCCACTCTACCCTATGGATCTGCCCTCCACTCTACCCTATGGATCTGCCCTCCACTCTGCCCTCCACTCTACCCTATGGATCTGCCCTCCACTCTGCCCTCCACTCTGCCCTATGGATCTGCCCTCCACTCTGCCCTCCACTCTGCCCTATGGATCTGCTCTCCACTCTGCCCTATGGATCTGCTCTCCACTCTGCCCTCCACTCTGCCCTATGGATCTGCCCTCCACTCTGCCCTCCACTCTACCCTATGGATCTGCCCTCCACTCTGCCCTCCACTCTACCCTATGGATCTGCCCTCCACTCTGCCCTATGTATCTGCCCTCCACTCTACCCTATGGATCTGCTCTCCACTCTGCCTTATGGATCTGCCCTCCACTCTGCCCTATGGATCTGCTCTCCACTCTGCCCTCCACTCTGCCCTATGGATCTGCCCTCCACTCTGCCCTCCACTCTACCCTATGGATCTGCCCTCCCTCTCCTCCACTCTACCCTATGGATCTGCCCTCCACTCTGCCCTATGGATCTGCCCTCCACTCTGCCCTATGGATCTGCCCTCCACTCTGCCTTATGGATCTGCCCTCCACTCTGCCCTATGGATCTGCCCTCCACTCTGCCCTATGGATCTGCCCTCCACTCTACCCTATGGATCTGCCCTCCACTCTACCCTATGGATCTGCCCTCCACTCTGCCCTATGGATCTGCCCTCCACTCTTCCCTATGGATCTGCCCTCCACTCTGCCCTCCACTCTGCCCTATGGATCTGCTCTCCACTCTGCCCTCCACTCTGCCCTCCACTCTACCCTATGGATCTGATCTGCCCTCCACTCTGCCCTCCACTCTACCCTATGGATCTGCCCTCCACTCTGCCCTCCACTCTACCCTATGGATCTGCTCTCCACTCTACCCTATGGATCTGCCCTCCACTCTACCCTATGGATCTGCCCTCCACTCTACCCTATGGATCTGCTCTCCACTCTGCCCTATGGATCTGCCCTCCATCTGCCCTCCACTCTACCCTCCACTCTGCCCTCCACTCTGCTCTCCACTCTACCCTATGGATCTGCCCTCCACTCTACCCTATGGATCTGCCCTCCACTCTACCCTATGGATCTGCCCTCCACTCTACCCTATGGCTCTGCCCTCCACTCTGCCCTCCACTCTGCCCTCCACTCTACCCTATGGATCTGCCCTCCACTCTACCCTATGGATCTGCCCTCCACTCTGCCCTCCACTCTGCCATCCACTCTGCCCTCCACTCTACCTTATGGATCTGCCCTCCACTCTACCCTATGGATCTGCCCTCCACTCTGCCCTCCACTCTACCTTGTGGATCTGCCCTCCACTCTACCCTATGGATCTGCCCTCCACTCTACCCTATGGATCTGCCCTCCACTCTACCCTATGGATCTGCCCTCCACTCTACCCTATGGATCTGCCCTCCACTCTACCCTATGGATCTGCCCTCCACTCTACCCTATGGATCTGCCCTCCACTCTGCCCTCCACTCTACCCTATGGATCTGCCCTCCACTCTGCCCTCCACTCTACCCTATGGATCTGCTCTCCACTCTACCCTATGGATCTGCTCTCCACTCTAACCTATGGATCTGCCCTCCACTCTACCCTATGGATCTGCCCTCCACTCTACCCTATGGATCTGCTCTCCACTACCGTATGGATCTGCCTCCTCCACTCTACCCTCCACTCTGACCCTCCACTCTGCTCCTCCACTCTTTCTCCACTCTACCCTATGGATCTGCCCTCCATCCACTGCCCTCCACTCTACCCTATGGATCTGCCCTCCACTCTACCCATGGATCTGCCCCTATGGAACTGCCCTCACTCTACCCTGGATCAGGCCCTCCACTCTACCCATGGATCTGCCCTCCACTCTGCCCTCAACTCTACCTTATGGATCTGCCCTCCACTCTACCCTTGGATCTGCCCTCCACTCTTCACCTATGGATCTGCCCTCCACTCCACCCTATGGATCTGCCCCACTCTACCCTATGGATCTGCCCTCCACTCTACCCTATGGATCTGCCCTCCACTCTACCCTATGGATCTGCCCTCCACTCTCTATGGACTGCCCTCCACTCCTATGGATCTGCCCTCCACTTTGCCCTCCAATAAATGTTATGGATCTGCCCTCCACTCTAACCCTGGATCTGCCCTCCACTCTACCCTATGGATCTGCCCTCCACTCTGCCCTCCACCCTACCCATGGATCTATCTCCACTCTACCCTATGGATCTGCTCTCCACTCTAACCTATGGATCTGCCCTCCACTCTACCCTATGGATCTGCCCTCCACTGCACCCCTAAAAACTAAAAAATGTCTCATAAGAAACTACCCCTACCCTATGGATCTGCTCTCCACTGCCGTATGGATCTGCCCTCCACTCTGCTCTCCACTCTAAAAACTAAAAAAATGTCCCTATGGATCTGCCCTCCACTCTACCCTCCACTCTACCCTCCACTCTACCCTATGGATCTGCCCTCCACACCCTATGGAACTGCCCTCCACTCTACCCTATGGATCTGCCCTCCACTCTACCCTATGGATCTGCCCTCCACTCTGCCCTCCACTCTACCTTGTGGATCTGCCCTCCACTCTACCCTATGGATCTGCCCTCCACTCTACCCTATGGATCTGCCCTCCACTCTACCCTATGGATCTGCCCTCCACTCTGCCCTCCACTCTACCTTATGGATCTGCCCTCCACTCTGCCCTATGGATCTGCTCTCCACTCTACTCTCCACTCTACCCTATGGATCTGCCCTCCACTCTACTCTCCACTCTACCCTATGGATCTGCCCTCCACTCTGCCCTATGGATCTGCCCTCCACTCTACCCTATGGATCTGCCCTCCACTCTGCCCTCCACTCTACCCTATGGATCTGCCCTCCACTCTACCCTATGGATCTGCCCTCCACTCTACCCTATGGATCTGCCCTCCACTCTGCCCTCCACTCTACCCTATGGATCTGCCCTCCACTCTACCCTATGGATCTGCCCTCCACTCTACCCTATGGATCTGCCCTCCACTCTGCCCTCCACTCTGCCCTCCACTCTGCCCTATGGATCTGCCCTTCACTCTGCCCTCCACTCTGCCCTATGGATCTGCCCTACCCTATGGATCTGCCCTCCACTCAACCCTTTAGGATCTGCCCTCCACTCTGCCCTCCACTCTACCCAATGGATCTGCCCTCCACTCTGCCCTCCACTCTGCCCTATGGATCTGCCCTCCACTCTGCCCTCCACTCTGCCCTGAAGGTGGATCTGACTTCCACTCTGCCCTATGGATCTGCTCTCCACTCTGCCCTCCACTCTGCCCTATGGATCTGCCCTCCACTCTGCCCTCCACTCTACCCTATGGATCTGCCCTCCACTCTGCCCTCCACTCTACCCTATGGATCTGCCCTCCACTCTGCCCTATGGATCTGCCCTCCAACCCTATGGATCTGCTCTCCACTCTGCCTTATGGATCTGCCCTCCACTCTGCCCTATGGATCTGCCCTCCAGGTTCTGCCCTATGGATCTGCTCTCCACTCTACCCTATGGATCTGCCCTCCACTCTACCCTATGGATCTGCCCTCCACTCTACCCTAATGGATCTGCCCTCCACTCTGCCCTATGGATCTGCCCTCCACTCTGACCCATGGATCTGCCCTCCACTCTGCCCTCCACTCTGCCCTATGGATCTGCTCTCCACTCTGCCCTCCACTCTGCCCTCCACTCTACCCTATGGATCTGCCCTCCACTCTGCCCTCCACTCTGCCCTCCACAGACCCTATGGATCTGCCCTCCACTCTGCCCTCCACTCTACCCTATGGATCTGCTCTCCACTCTACCCTATGGATCTGCCCTCCAGCTTTTTTCCTCCCCTATGGATCTGCCCTCCACTCTACCAAAAATATGGATCTGCTCTCCACTCTAGGTATGGATCTGCCCTCCACTCTACCCTCCACTCTACCCTCCACTCTGCCCTCCACTCTGCTCTCCACTCTACCCTATGGATCTGCCCTCCACTCTACCCTATGGATCTGCCCTCCACTCTACCCTATGACTCTGCCCTCCACTCTGCCCTCCACTCTGCCCTCCACTCTACCCTATGGATCTGCCCTCCTCTCTACCCCATGGATCTGCCCTCCACTCTGCCATCCACTCTGCCCTCCACTCTACCTTATGGATCTGCCCTCCACTCTACCCCCTGGATCTGCCCTCCACTCTGCCCTCCACTCTACCTTGTGGATCTGCCCTCCACTCTACCCTATGGATCTGCCCTCCACTCTACCCTATGGATCTGCCCTCCACTCTACCCTATGGATCTGCCCTCCACTCTACCCTATGGATCTGCCCTCCACTCTACCCTATGGATCTGCCCTCCACTCTGTCCTCCACTCTACCCTATGGATCTGCCCTCCACTCTGCCCTCCACTCTACCCTATGGATCTGCTCTCCACTCTACCCTATGGATCTGCTCTCCACTCTAACCTATGGATCTGCCCTCCACTCTACCCTATGGATCTGCCCTCCACTCTACCCTATGGATCTGCTCTCCACTGCCGATGGATCTGCCCTCCACTGGGATTCTCTCCACTCTACCCTCCACTCTGCCCTCACTCTGCTCTCCACTCTACCCTATGGATCTGCCCTCCACTCTACCCTATGGATCTGCCCTCCACTCTACCCTATGGATCTGCCCTCCACTCTGCCCTATGGATCTGCCCTCCACTCTACCCTATGGATCTGCCCTCCACTCTGCCCTCCACTGTAGTTGGTGGTTGGATCTGCCCTCCACTCTACCCTATGGATCTGCCCTCCACTCTACCCTATGGATCTGCCCTCCTGTCTGCCCTCCACTCTACCCTATGGATCTGCTCTCCACTCTACCCTATGGATCTGCTCTCCACTCTAACCTATGGATCTGCCCTCCACTCTACCCTATGGATCTGCCCTCCACTCTCACCCTATGGATCTGCTCTCCACTGTTTATGGATCTGCCCTCCACTCTACCCTCCACTCTACCCTCCACTCTGCCCTCCACTCTGCTCTCCACTCTACCCTATGGATCTGCCCTCCACTCTACCCTCCACTCTACCCTCCACTCTGCCCTCCACTCTGCTCTCCACTCTACCCTATGGATCTGCCCTCCACTCTACCCATGGAACTGCCCTCCACTCTACCCTATGGATCTGCCCTCCACTCTACCCTATGGATCTGCCCTCCACTCTGCCCTCCACTCTACCTGTGGATCTGCCCTCCACTCTATTCCCATGGATCTGCCCTCCACTCTACCCTTTGGATCTGCCCTCCACTCTACCCTATGGATCTGCCCTCCACTCTACCCTATGGATCTGCCCTCCACTCTGCCCTCCACTCTACCTTATGGATCTGCCCTCCACTCTGCCCTATGGATCTGCTCTCCCTCTACTCTCCACCTACCTATGGATCTGCTGCTACTCTCCACTCTACCCTATGGATCTGCCCTCCACTCTGCCCTATGGATCTGCCCTCCACTCTACCCTATGGATCTGCCCTCCACTCTGCCCTCCACTCTACCCTATGGATCTGCCCTCCACTCTACCCTATGGATCTGCCCTCCACTCTACCCTATGGATCTGCCCTCAGGTTTCTGCCCTCCACTCT
This sequence comes from Oncorhynchus nerka, assembly GCF_034236695.1. Taxonomy (NCBI): domain Eukaryota; kingdom Metazoa; phylum Chordata; class Actinopteri; order Salmoniformes; family Salmonidae; genus Oncorhynchus; species Oncorhynchus nerka. Next base: position 48,497,966 of record NC_088411.1, read on the forward strand.
ACCCTATGGATCTGCCCTCCACTCTACCCTGCATTGGATCTGCCCTCCACTCTACCCTATGGATCTGCCCTCCACTCTGCCCTCCACTCTGCCCTCCATCTGCCCTATGGATCTGCCCTTCACTCTGATCCACTCTACCCTATGGATCTGCCCTCCACTCTACCCTATGGATCTGCCCTCCACTCTACCCTATGGATCTGCCCTCCACTCTGCCCTCCACTCTACCCTATGGATCTGCCCTCCACTCTGCCCTCCACTCTGCCCTATGGATCTGCCCTCCACTCTGCCCTCCACTCTGCCCTATGGATCTGCCCTCCACTCTACCCTATGGATCTGCCCTCCACTCTACCCTATGGATCTGCCCTCCACTCTGCCCTATGGATCTGCCCTCCACTCTGCCCTCCACTCTACCCTATGGATCTGCCCTCCACTCTGCCCTCCACTCTACCCTATGGATCTGCCCTCCACTCTGCCCTATGGATCTGCCCTCCACTCTACCCTATGGATCTGCTCTCCACTCTGCCTTATGGATCTGCCCTCCACTCTACCCTATGGATCTGCCCTCCACTCTACCCTATGGATCTGCCCTCCACTCTACCCTATGGATCTGCCCTCCACTCTGCCCTCCACTCTACCCTATGGATCTGCCCTCCACTCTGCCCTCCACTCTGCCCTATGGATCTGCCCTCCACTCTGCCCTCCACTCTGCCCTATGGATCTGCTCTCCACTCTGCCCTATGGATCTGCTCTCCACTCTGCCCTCCACTCTGCCCTATGGATCTGCCCTCCACTCTGCCCTCCACTCTACCCTATGGATCTGCCCTCCACTCTGCCCTCCACTCTACCCTATGGATCTGCCCTCCACTCTGCCCTATGGATCTGCCCTCCACTCTACCCTATGGATCTGCTCTCCACTCTGCCTTATGGATCTGCCCTCCACTCTGCCCTATGGATCTGCCCTCCACTCTGCCCTATGGATCTGCTCTCCACTCTACCCTATGGATCTGCCCTCCACTCTACCCTATGGATCTGCCCTCCACTCTACCCTATGGATCTGCCCTCCACTCTGCCCTATGGATCTGCCCTCCACTCTACCCTATGGATCTGCCCTCCACTCTGCCCTCCACTCTGCCCTATGGATCTGCTCTCCACTCTGCCCTCCACTCTGCCCTCCACTCTACCCTATGGATCTGCCCTCCACTCTGCCCTCCACTCTACCCTATGGATCTGCCCTCCACTCTGCCCTCCACTCTACCCTATGGATCTGCTCTCCACTCTACCCTATGGATCTGCCCTCCACTCTACCCTATGGATCTGCCCTCCACTCTACCCTATGGATCTGCTCTCCACTCTGCCGTATGGATCTGCCCTCCACTCTACCCTCCACTCTACCCTCCACTCTGCCCTCCACTCTGCTCTCCACTCTACCCTATGGATCTGCCCTCCACTCTACCCTATGGATCTGCCCTCCACTCTACCCTATGGATCTGCCCTCCACTCTACCCTATGGCTCTGCCCTCCACTCTGCCCTCCACTCTGCCCTCCACTCTACCCTATGGATCTGCCCTCCACTCTACCCTATGGATCTGCCCTCCACTCTGCCATCCACTCTGCCCTCCACTCTACCTTTTGGATCTGCCCTCCACTCTACCCTATGGATCTGCCCTCCACTCTGCCCTCCACTCTACCTTGTGGATCTGCCCTCCACTCTACCCTATGGATCTGCCCTCCACTCTACCCTATGGATCTGCCCTCCACTCTACCCTATGGATCTGCCCTCCACTCTACCCTATGGATCTGCCCTCCACTCTACCCTATGGATCTGCCCTCCACTCTGTCCTCCACTCTACCCTATGGATCTGCCCTCCACTCTGCCCTCCACTCTACCCTATGGATCTGCTCTCCACTCTACCCTATGGATCTGCTCTCCACTCTAACCTATGGATCTGCCCTCCACTCTACCCTATGGATCTGCCCTCCACTCTACCCTATGGATCTGCTCTCCACTGCCGTATGGATCTGCCCTCCACTCTACCCTCCACTCTACCCTCCACTCTGCCCTCCACTACCTGGATCTCCCTCTACCCTATGGATCTGCCCTCCACTCTGCCCTCCACCCTATGGATCTGCCCTCCACTCTACCCTATGGATCTGCCCTCCACTCTACCCTATGGATCTGCCCTCCACTCTACCCTATGGATCTGCCCTCCACTCTGCCCTCCACTCTGCCCTATGGATCTGCTCTCCACTCTACTCTCCACTCTACCCTATGGATCTGCCCTCCACTCTACTCTCCACTCTACTCTATGGATCTGCCCTCCACTCTGCCCTATGGATCTGCCCTCCACTCTACCCTATGGATCTGCCCTCCACTCTGCCCTCCACTCTGCCCTATGGATCTGCCCTCCACTCTGCCCTATGGATCTGCCCTCCACTCTGCCCTATGGATCTGCCCTCCACTCTGCCCTCCACTCTACCCTATGGATCTGCCCTCCACTCTGCCCTCCACTCTGCCCTATGGATCTGCCCTCCACTCTGCCCTCCACTCTGCCCTATGGATCTGCCTTTCACTCTGCCCTCCACTCTGCCCTCCACTCTACCCTATGGATCTGCCCTCCACTCTACCCTATGGATCTGCCCTCCACTCTACCCTATGGATCTGCCCTCCACTCTGCCCTCCACTCTGCCCTATGGATCTGCCCTCCACTCTGCCCTCCACTCTGCCCTCCACTCTACCCTATGGATCTGCCCTCCACTCTACCCTATGGATCTGCCCTCCACTCTACCCTATGGATCTGCCCTCCACTCTACCCTATGGATCTGCTCTGCCCTCCACTCTACCCTATGGATCTGCCCTCCACTCTGCCCTCCACTCTGCCCTATGGATCTGCCCTCCACTCTGCCCTCCATCTGCCCTGGATCTGCTCTCCACTCTGCCCTATGGATCTGCTCTCCACTCTGCCCTCCACTCTACCCTATGGATCTGCCCTCCACTCTGCCCTCCACTCTACCCTATGGATCTGCCCTCCACTCTGCCCTCCACTCTACCCTATGGATCTGCCCTCCACTCTGCCCTCCACTCTACCCTATGGATCTGCCCTCCACTCTGCCCTATGGATCTGCCCTCCACTCTACCCTATGGATCTGCCCTCCACTCTGCCCTCCACTCTACCCTATGGATCTGCCCTCCACTCTACCCTATGGATCTGCCCTCCACTCTGCCCTATGGATCTGCTCTCCACTCTACCCTATGGATCTGCTCTCCACTCTGCCCTATGGATCTGCTCTCCACTCTGCCCTATGGATCTGCTCTCCACTCTGCCCTCCACTCTGCCCTATGGATCTGCTCTCCACTCTGCTCTCCACTCTGCCCTATGGATCTGCTCTCCACTCTGCCCTATGGATCTGCTCTCCACTCTGCCCTCCACTCTACCCTATGGATCTGCTCTCCACTCTGCTCTCCACTCTGCCCTATGGATCTGCTCTCCACTCTGCCCTCCACTCTACCCTATGGATCTGCTCTCCACTCTGCTCTCCACTCTGCCCTATGGATCTGCTCTCCACTCTGCCCTATGGATCTGCTCTCCGCTCTGCCCTATGGATCTGCTCTCCACTCTACCCTATGGATCTGCCCTCCACTCTGCCCTCCACTCTGCCCTCCACTCTACCCTATGGATCTGCCCTCCACTCTGCCCTCCACTCTGCCCTCCACTCTGCCCTCCACTCTGCTCTCCACTCTGCTCTCCACTCTGCTCTCCACTCTACCCTATGGATCTGCTCTCCACTCTGCCCTCCACTCTGCTCTCCACTCTACCCTATGGATCTGCTCTCCACTCTACCCTATGGATCTGCCCTCCACTCTGCCCTCCACTCTGCCCTATGGATTTCCTCTCTCCATACCATTATCTCGGTGTAAAAAAAAAATCTAAAGTATTTATTGAGCTGTCCCTTCATTTACCAGTGTTGGGTTATTATGGTCTCTGATTGGTTCATGGCTGAATGCTAACTTGAGATGCATCTAGAAACACTCAGTCAGAAACACCTAGCCACACTCAAACTTTAGCTTAAATCATTGTTTAATGTCGATCTTTGTGCCAAAGCCCCTCATCATCTCAAATTAGGATTCAGCCCAGTAATAGAGGATGCAATATGTCAATGCAGTTGTTGTGATATACATTTTTTTAAATAAAAAAACATGAATTAGCATTTCAGAGAAAACGTGCATCCTATCTTTATGCTTTACTGTTCGTTGTGCCGGTCAACATGTGACCGAGTGTACCAAACATTAAGGACACCTGCTCTTTTCGTGACAGAGACCGACCAGGTGAATCCAGGTGAAAGCTATGATCCCTTATTGATGTCACTTGTTAAATCCACTTCAATCAGTGTAGATGAATGGGAGGAGAAGAGGATAAAGAATGATGTTTAAGCCTTGAGACATGGATTGTGTTTGTGTCATTCAGAGGATGAATGGGCAAGTGCCTTTGAACGGGGTATGGTGGTAGGTGCCAGGCGCACCGGTTTGTGTCAAGAACTGCAACGCTGCTCTGGCCCCCCAATGGTGGAACAAACTCCCTCACGACGCCAGGACAGCGGAGTCAATCACCACCTTCCGGAGACACCTGAAACCCCACCTCTTTCAGGAATACCTAGGATAGGATAAAGTAATCCTTCTCACTCCCCCCCCCCCCCTTACTAGATTTAGATGCACTATTGTAAAGTGGCTGTTCCACTGGATGTCATAAGCTGAACGCACCAATTTGTAAGTCGCTCTGGATAAGAGCGTCTGCTAAATGACTTAAATGTAAATGTAAATGTTCACTCTTCCCGTGTGTATCGAGAAAGGTCCAGCACCGAAAAGACATCGATCCAACTTGACACAACTGTTGGAAAGCATTGGAGTCAACATGGGCCAGCATCCCTGTTGAAAGCTTTCAACACCTTGTAGAGTCAGGCGGCAGGTAGCCTAGTGGTTAGAGCATCGGGCCACTAAACGAAAGGTTGCTAGATCGAATCACCGAGCTGACCAAGGTAAAAATCTGTTGTTCTGCCCCTGAACAAGGCAGTTAAACCTCTGTTCCCCGGTAGGCTGACATTGTAAAAAATAATTTATTCTTAACTCGCTTGCCTAGTTAAATAAAGGTTACATTTTAAAATGTAATTAAGAGTCCATGCCCTGACAAATTGAGGATGTTCTGAGTGCAAAATGGGGGGGTGTGTAACTCATTATGTCCTTATTGTTTTGTCCGCTCACTGTATGTGTTATTATAAACTGGGTGGTTGGAGCCCTGAATGCTGATTGGCTGACAGGCGTGTTATATCAGACCGTATACCACGGGTATGACAGAATCCTTTATTTTTACTGCCTGCTCTAATTACGTTGGTAACCAGTTTATAATGAGGCACCTCGGGGGGGGTTTGTGGTATATGGCCAATATACCACGGCTAAGGATACACTCTGTGTTGCATCGAGCATAAGAACAGCCCTTAGCCGCAGTATATTGGCCTTATACCACACCGCCCTGGGCATAGAGCAAAACGGAGTCCACCATTGTGTTCGTGAAAGTCTCATCTTTTCATGGAGGGGGTTATAATAGCCCAAACTGTTGGGACGCTGCAGAGAGAAGTTGGCTGATAGGCTGTAACGACTTCAGACGGGTCCCAAGACGAGCAAAAACGGTTCGGACTCTACGGGCCAATTGTGTGCCGCCCTATGGGACTCCAAATCACAGCCGCTTTGCGATACAGCCCGGAATCGAACCAGGGTCTGTAGTGACGACGACTAGCACTGAGATGCAGTGCCTTAGACCGCTGCGCCACTCTGGAGTCCATGCATGTGACATCGGCGATGGATCTAGTAAAAAAGAAACGTATCTCTTAAACTGACAAACATAATGAAACAGGCAGGGTCTCGAACCCCCGACCTTCTAGCCCCAAGTCCAGCACTAGGCTGTCGACTGTGCCGCAAAAGCGGGCAGCAGAATCGATATCCTTAGCTTATAAACCCAGAGTCGTTACAGTATTATGCTAAGGGGCGCGGACACCGACTCCAGAGGTTCTATTAGATAGTATATATATCCATAATAATTTGATGTAACAGCATATCAGTGAAGCACAATAACAAGGGTGTAACTCCTGGCATTATAAAGGGATTCTACGTCAGGATGTTTTGAATCACCTGCTGCTATTCACCTTCCTTCTAATCTGGGGATAATCATCAATAACAAAACCATCCCAAAAAGGTTACGCCCAGCGTACAAGACTCCCGTTTAGTTCCATTCAGTATGCCACCCAAGACGCAGCTGGTCCCTTTTTTGATAGGGTTGTGATATTCTGTAAGGGGGAGGAAAGTGGCCCACGAAACATAACATGGATCACACTCTTTGTCTTTGGATTGTCTGAGTCATTTCTCTGAGAATGTACACCACACACACACACATGGAGCAGGTGGGCCCTCTGACCATTCCCTGTGATGAAAGAGAACATACCCTCAGTGCTGTAGTCGTTGACTTACAGAAAGCCTTTCAATGCTGGCCTCATTCCTTAGAGCCTGCCTGCCTTTCAGTGTGTCTGAGCCTCAGCTGGGTTGCTGTATCAGGGTCCTGTCTCTCTTGTCACTGCCTTTCAGTGTGTCTGAGCCTCAGCTGGGTTGCTGTATCAGGGTCCTGTCTCTCTCGTCACTGCCTTTCAGTGTGTCTGAGCCTCAGCTGGGTTGCTGTATCAGGGTCCTGTCTCTCTTGTCCTTTAGACAGCAGCAGGTCGCAGCACGTTCCAGCTCTGCGTCACACCCCTCAGGCACGTCTTCCTTCTGCATAACATAACACACACTGTCTTCATTACAGCTCTATCTTTATGTGGTGTCTCTCTCTTTATGTAGTGGTCTCTCTTTATGTAGTGTTCTCTCTTTATGTAGTGTAGTCTCTCTCTTTATGTAGTGTTGTCTCTCTCTATGTAGTGGTGTCTCTCTCTATGTAGTGTTGTGGTGTCTCTCTTTATGTAGTGTTGTGGTGTCTCTCTCTATGTAGTGTTGTGGTGTCTCTCTCTATGTAGTGTTGTGGTGTCTCTCTCTATGTAGTGTTGTGGTGTCTCTCTCTATGTAGTGTTGTGGTGTCTCTCTCTCTATGTAGTGTTGTGGCGTCTCTCTCTTTATGTAGTGTTGTGGTGTCTCTCTCTCTATGTAGTGTTGTGGTGTCTCTCTCTCTATGTAGTGTTGTGGTGTCTCTCTCTATGTAGTGTTGTGGTGTCTCTCTCTATGTAGTGTTGTGGTGTCTCTCTCTATGTAGTGTTGTGGTGTCTCTCTCTTTATGTAGTGTTGTGGTGTCTCTTTATGTAGTGTTGTGGTGTCTCTCTCTATGTAGTGTTGTGGTGTCTCTTTATGTAGCGTTGTGGTCTCTCCATTTATGTAGTGTTGTGGTGTCTCTCTTTATGTAGTGTTGTGGTGTCTCTCTCTATGTAGTGTTGTGGTGTCTCTCTCTTTATGTAGTGTTGTGGTGTCTCTTTATGTAGTGTTGTGGTGTCTCTCTCTATGTAGTGTTGTGGTGTCTCTCTCTTTATGTAGTGTTGTGGTGTCTCTCTCTATGTAGTGTTGTGGTGTCTCTCTCTATGTAGTGTTGTGGTGTCTCTCTCTATGTAGTGTTGTGGTGTCTCTCTTCTATGTAGTGTTGTGGTGTCTCTCTCTTTATGTAGTGTTGTGGTGTCTCTCTTTATGTAGTGTTGTGGTGTCTCTCTTTATGTAGTGTTGTGGTGTCTCTCTCTCTATGTAGTGTTGTGGTGTCTCTCTCTCTATGTAGTGTTGTGGTGTCTCTCTTTATGTAGTGTTGTGGTGTCTCTCTTTATGTAGTGTTGTGGTGTCTCTCTTATGTAGTGTTGTGGTGTCTCTCTTTATGTAGTGTTGTGGTGTCTCTCTTTATGTAGTGTTGTGGTGTCTCTCTCTCTATGTAGTGTTGTGGTGTCTCTCTTTATGTAGTGTTGTGGTGTCTCTCTTTATGTAGTGTTGTGGTGTCTCTCTTTATGTAGTGTTGTGGTGTCTCTCTTTATGTAGTGTTGTGGTGTCTCTCTCTCTATGTAGTGTTGTAGTGTCTCTCTATGTAGTGTTGTGGTGTCTCTCTCTTTATGTAGTGTTGTGGTGTCTCTCTCTCTATGTAGTGTTGTGGTGTCTCTCTCTCTCTATGTAGTGTTGTGGTGTCTCTCTTTACATTTACATTTACATTACATTTAAGTCATTTAGCAGACGCTCTTATCCAGAGCGACTTACAAATTGGTGCTTTCACCTTATGACATCCAGTGGAACAGCCACTTTACAATAGTGCATCTAGGTCTTTTAAGGGGGGGGGGAGGGGGAGAAGGATTACTTTATCCTTTATGTAGTGTTGTGGTGTCTCTCTCTCTCTATGTAGTGTTGTGGTGTCTCTCTCTATGTAGTGTTGTGGTGTCTCTCTCTCTCTATGTAGTGTTGTGGTGTCTCTCTCTCTCTATGTAGTGTTGTGGCGTCTCTCTCTCTTTATGTAGTGTTGTAGTGTCTCTCTCTATATGTAGTGTTGTAGTGTCTCTCTCTATGTAGTGTTGTGGTGTCTCTCTCTTTATGTAGTGTTGTAGTGTCTCTCTTTATGTAGTGTCGTGGTGTCTCTCTCTCTATGTAGTGTTGTGGTGTCTCTCTCTCTATGTAGTGTTGTGGTGTCTCTCTCTTTATGTAGTGTTGTGGTGTCTCTCTTTATGTAGTGTTGTAGTGTCTCTCTTTATGTAGTGTTGTAGTGTCTCTCTCTTTATGTAGTGTTGTAGTGTCTCTCTCTATGTAGTGTTGTAGTGTCTCTCTCTATGTAGTGTTGTGGTGTCTCTCTCTATGTAGTGTTGTGGTGTCTCTCTCTATGTAGTGTTGTAGTGTCTCTCTCTATGTAGTGTTGTAGTGTCTCTCTCTATGTAGTGTTGTAGTGTCTCTCTTTATGTAGTGTTGTGGTGTCTCTCTCTTATGTAGTGTTGTGGTGTCTCTCTCTATGTAGTGTTGTGGTGTCTCTCTTTATGTAGTGTTGTAGTGTCTCTCTTTATGTAGTGGTGTGGTGTCTCTCTCTTTATGTAGTGTTGTGGTGTCTCTCTCTTTATGTAGTGTTGTAGTGTCTCTCTCTTTATGTAGTGTTGTAGTGTCTCTCTCTTTATGTAGTGTTGTGGTGTCTCTCTCTCTATGTAGTGTTGTAGTGTCTCTCTCTCTATGTAGTGTTGTGGTGTCTCTCTCTTTATGTAGTGTTGTGGTGTCTCTCTTTATGTAGTGGTGTCTCTTTATGTAGTGTTGTAGTGTCTCTCTCTATGTAGTGTTGTGGTGTCTCTCTTTATGTAGTGTTGTGGTGTCTCTCTCTATGTAGTGTTGTGGTGTCTCTCTTTAGTGTTGTGGTGTCTCTCTTTATGTAGTGTTGTGGTGTCTCTCTTTATGTAGTGTTGTGGTGTCTCTCTTTATGTAGTGTTGTGGTGTCTCTCTCTCTATGTAGTGTTGTGGTGTCTCTCTCTCTATGTAGTGTTGTGGTGTCTCTCTCTCTCTCTCTATGTAGTGTTGTGGTGTCTCTCTCTTTATGTAGTGTTGTGGTGTCTCTCTTTATGTAGTGTTGTGGTGTCTCTCTTTATGTAGTGTTGTGGTGTCTCTCTTTATGTAGTGTTGTGGTGTCTCTCTTTATGTAGTGTTGTGGTGTCTCTCTCTTTATGTAGTGTTGTGGTGTCTCTCTTTATGTAGTGTTGTGGTGTCTCTCTTTATGTAGTGTTGTAGTGTCTCTCTTTATGTAGTGTTGTGGTGTCTCTCTCTTATGTAGTGTTGTGGTGTCTCTCTATGTAGTGTTGTGGTGTCTCTCTTTATGTAGTGTTGTGTGTCTCTCTTTATGTAGTGTTGTGGTGTCTCTCTTCCTGTAGTGTTGTGGTGTCTCTCTTTATGTAGTGTTGTAGTGTCTCTCTTTATGTAGTGTTGTGGTCTCTCTCTTTATGTAGTGGTGTCTCTCTTTATGTAGTGTTGTGGTGTCTCTCTTTATGTAGTGTTGTGGTGTCTCTCTTTATGTAGTGTTGTGGTGTCTCTCTCTTTATGTAGTGTTGTAGTGTCTCTCTTTATGTAGTGTTGTGGTGTCTCTCTTTATGTAGTGTTGTGGTGTCTCTCTCTATGTAGTGTTGTGGTGTGTCTCTCTTTATGTAGTGTTGTGGTGTCTCTCTTTATGTAGTGTTGTGGTGTCTCTCTTTATGTAGTGTTGTGGTGTCTCTCTTTATGTAGTGTTGTGGTGTCTCTCTCTATGTAGTGTTGTGGTGTCTCTCTCTATGTAGTGTTGTGGCGTTTCTCTTTATGTAGTGTTGTGGTGTCTCTCTTTATGTAGTGTTGTGGTGTCTCTCTTTATGTAGTGTTGTGGTGTCTCTCTTTATGTAGTGTTGTGGTGTCTCTCTTTATGTAGTGTTGTGGTGTCTCTCTTTATGTAGTGTTGTGGTGTCTCTCTCTCTATGTAGTGTTGTAGTGTCTCTCTCTCTATGTAGTGTTGTGGTGTCTCTCTCTATGTAGTGTTGTGGTGTCTCTCTTTATGTAGTGTTGTGGCGTTCTCTCTTTATGTAGTGTTGTGGTGTCTCTCTTTATGTAGTGTCTCTCTCTATGTAGTGTTGTGGTGTCTCTCTCTCTATGTAGTGTTGTGGTGTCTCTCTTTATGTAGTGTTGTGGTGTCTCTCTCTATGTAGTGTTGTGGTGTCTCTCTCTCTATGTAGTGTTGTGGCGTTTCTCTTTATGTAGTGTTGTGGTGTCTCTCTTTATGTAGTGTTGTGGTGTCTCTCTTTATTTAGTGTTGTGGTGTCTCTCTTTATGTAGTGTTGTAGTGTCTCTCTATATGTAGTGTTGTAGTGTCTCTCTATATGTAGTGTTGTAGTGTCTCTCTATATGTAGTGTTGTGGTGTCTCTCTCTATGTAGTGTTGTGGTGTCTCTCTTATGTATGTAGTGTTGTGGTGTGTCTCTCTCTTTATGTAGTGTTGTGTGTCTCTCTTTATGTAGTGTTGTAGTGTCTCTCTCTTATGTAGTGTTGTGGTGTCTCTCTCTATGTAGTGTTGTGGTGTTTCTCTTTATGTAGTGTTGTGGTGTCTCTCTCTCTTTATTTAGTGTTGTGGTGTCTCTCTCTTTATGTAGTGTTGTGGTGTCTCTCTCTTTATGTAGTGTTGTGGTGTCTCTCTTTATGTAGTGTTGTAGTGTCTCTCTCTTTATGTAGTGTTGTGGTGTCTCTCTATGTAGTGTTGTGGTGTCTCTCTCTTTATGTAGTGTTGTGGTGTCTCTCTTTATGTAGTGTTGTAGTGTCTCTCTTTATGTAGTGTTGTAGTGTCTCTCTTTATGTAGTGTTGTGTCTCTCTTTATGTAGTGTTGTGGTGTCTCTCTTTATGTAGTGTTGTGGTGTCTCTCTTTATGTAGTGTTGTGGTGTCTCTCTTTATATGTAGTGTTGTAGTGTCTCTCTCTTATGTAGTGTTGTGGTGTCTCTCTTTATGTAGTGTTGTAGTGTCTCTCTTTATGTAGTGTTGTGGTGTCTCTCTTATGTAGTGTTGTGGTGTCTCTCTTATGTAGTGTTGTGGTGTCTCTCTCTATGTAGTGTTGTGGTGTCTCTCTCTATGTAGTGTTGTAGTGTCTCTCTTATGTAGTGTTGTGGTGTCTCTCTCTTTATTTAGTGTTGTGGTGTCTCTCTTTATGTAGTGTTGTGGTCTCTCTTTATGTAGTGTTGTGGTGTCTCTCTTTATGTAGTGTTGTGGTGTCTCTCTTTATGTAGTGTTGTGGTGTCTCTCTCTTTATGTAGTGTTGTGGTCTCTCTTTATTCAGTGTTGTGGTGTCTCTATCTATGTAGTGTTGTGGTCTCTCTCTATATGTAGTGTTGTGGTGTCTCTCTCTTTATGTAGTGTTGTGGTGTCTCTCTTTATGTAGTGTTGTGGTGTCTCTCTCTCTATGTAGTGTTGTGGCGTCTCTCTCTATGTAGTGTTGTGGTGTCTCTCTTTATGTAGTGTTGTGGTGTCTCTCTTTATGTAGTGTTGTCTCTCTTTATGTAGTGTCTCTCTCTTTATGTAGTGTTGTGGTGTCTCTCTTTATGTAGTGTTGTGGTGTCTCTCTTTATGTAGTGTTGTGGTGTCTCTCTTTATGTAGTGTTGTGGTGTCTCTCTTCTATGTAGTGTTGTGGTGTCTCTCTTTATGTAGTGTTGTGGTGTCTCTCTTTATGTAGTGTTGTGGTGTCTCTCTTTATGTAGTGTTGTGGTGTCTCTCTTTATGTAGTGTTGTGGTGTCTCTCTTTATGTAGTGTTGTGGTGTCTCTCTTTATGTAGTGTTGTGGTGTCTCTCTTCTATGTAGTGTTGTGGTGTCTCTCTTTATGTAGTGTTGTGGTGTCTCTCTTTACATTTACATTTACATTACATTTGTCATTTCTTTATCCAGTAGTGTTGTGGTGCTTTCTCTTTATTATGTCCAGTGTTGTCTCTCTACAATAGTGCATCTAGGTCTTCTTTAGTGGTCTCTCTTTAGTGGAGTGTTGTCTTTATCCTTTATGTAGTGTTGTGGTGTCTCTCTTTATGTAGTGTTGTGGTGTCTCTCTTATGTAGTGTTGTGGTGTCTCTCTCTTTATGTAGTGTTGTGGTGTCTCTCTCTCTATGTAGTGTGTGTCTCTCTTTATGTAGTGTTGTAGTGTCTCTCTTTATGTAGTGTTGTGTGTCTCTCTTTATGTAGTGTTGTGGTGTCTCTCTTTATGTAGTGTTGTAGTGTCTCTCTTTATGTAGTGTTGTGGTGTCTCTCTCTTTATGTAGTGTTGTGGTGTCTCTCTTTATGTAGTGTTGTGGTGTCTCTCTTTATGTAGTGTTGTGGTGTCTCTCTTTATGTAGTGTTGTAGTGTCTCTCTTTATGTAGTGTTGTAGTGTCTCTCTCTTTATGTAGTGTTGTAGTGTCTCTCTCTATGTAGTGTTGTAGTGTCTCTCTCTATGTAGTGTTGTGGCGTCTCTCTCTATGTAGTGTTGTGGTGTCTCTCTCTATGTAGTGTTGTAGTGTCTCTCTTTATGTAGTGGTGTGGTGTCTCTCTCTTTATGTAGTGTTGTGGTGTCTCTCTCTTTATGTAGTGTTGTAGTGTCTCTCTCTTTATGTAGTGTTGTAGTGTCTCTCTTTATGTAGTGTTGTGGTGTCTCTCTTTATGTAGTGTTGTAGTGTCTCTCTTTATGTAGTGTTGTGGTGTCTCTCTCTTTATGTAGTGTTGTGGTGTCTCTCTTTATGTAGTGTGTCTCTTTATGTAGTGTTGTGTGTCTCTCTCTATGTAGTGTTGTAGTGTCTCTCTTTATGTAGTGTTGTAGTGTCTCTCTTTATGTAGTGTTGTGGTGTCTCTCTTTATGTAGTGTTGTGGTGTCTCTCTTTATGTAGTGTTGTGGTGTCTCTCTTTATGTAGTGTTGTGGTGTCTCTCTCTATGTAGTGTTGTGTGTCTCTCTTTATGTAGTGTTGTGGTGTCTCTCTTTATGTAGTGTAGTGTTGTATGTAGTGTTGTGTGTCTCTCTTTATGTAGTGTTGTGGTGTCTCTCTTTATGTAGTGTTGTGGTGTCTCTCTTTATGTAGTGTTGTGGTGTCTCTCTTTATGTAGTGTTGTGGTGTCTCTCTTTATGTAGTGTTGTGGTGTCTCTCTTTATGTAGTGTTGTGTGTCTCTCTTTATGTAGTGTTGTGTGTGTCTCTCTTTATGTAGTGTTGTGGTGTCTCTCTTTATGTAGTGTTGTGGTGTCTCTCTTTATGTAGTGTTGTGGTGTCTCTCTTTATGTAGTGTTGTGGTGTCTCTCTTTATGTAGTGTTGTGGTGTCTCTCTTTATGTAGTGTTGTGGTGTCTCTCTCTCTATGTAGTGTTGTGGTGTCTCTCTCTTTATGTAGTGTTGTGGTGTCTCTCTTTATGTAGTGTTGTGGTGTCTCTCTTTATGTAGTGTTTGTGTGTCTCTCTTTATGTAGTGTTGTGGTGTCTCTCTTTATGTAGTGTTGTGGTGTCTCTCTTTATGTAGTGTTGTGGTGTCTCTCTTTATGTAGTGTTGTGGTGTCTCTCTTTATGTAGTGTTGTGGTGTGTCTCTCTTTATGTAGTGTTGTGGTGTCTCTCTTTATGTAGTGTTGTGGTGTCTCTCTTTATGTAGTGTTTGGTGTCTCTCTTTCTTTATGTAGTGTTGTGGTGTCTCTCTTTATGTAGTGTTGTGTGTGTCTCTCTTTATGTAGTGTTGTGGTGTCTCTCTTTATGTAGTGTTGTGGTGTCTCTCTTTATAGTGTTGTGTTGTCTCTCTTTATGTAGTGTTGTCTCTCTCTTTATGTAGTGTTGTGGTGTCTCTCTCTTTATGTAGTGTTGTGTGTCTCTCTTTATGTAGTGTTGTGGTGTCTCTCTTTATGTAGTGTTGTGGTGTCTCTCTTTATGTAGTGTTGTGGTGTCTCTCTTTATGTAGTGTTGTGGTGTCTCTCTTTATGTAGTGTTGTGGTGTCTCTCTTTATGTAGTGTTGTGGTGTCTCTCTTTATGTAGTGTTGTGTTGTCTCTCTTTATGTAGTGTTGTGGTGTCTCTCTTTATGTAGTGTTGTAGTGTCTCTCTTTATGTAGTGTTGTGGTGTCTCTCTTATGTAGTGTTGTGTTGTCTCTCTTTATGTAGTGTTGTGGTGTCTCTCTTTATGTAGTGTTGTGGTGTCTCTCTTTATGTAGTGTTGTGGTGTCTCTCTCTTTATGTAGTGTTGTGGTGTCTCTCTTTATGTAGTGTTGTGTGTCTCTCTTTATGTAGTGTTGTAGTGTCTCTCTTTATGTAGTGTTGTGGTGTCTCTCTTTATGTAGTGTTGTGGTGTCTCTCTTTATGTAGTGTTGTGGTGTCTCTCTTTATGTAGTGTTGTGGTCTCTCTTTATGTAGTGTTGTGTTGTCTCTCTTTATGTAGTGTTGTGGTGTCTCTCTTTATGTAGTGTTGTGGTGTCTCTCTTTATGTAGTGTTGTGGTGTCTCTCTTTATGTAGTGTTGTGGTGTCTCTCTTTATGTAGTGTTGTGGTGTCTCTCTTTATGTAGTGTTGTGGTGTCTCTCTTTATGTAGTGTTGTGGTGTCTCTCTTTATGTAGTGTTGTGGTGTCTCTCTTTATGTAGTGTTGTGGTGTCTCTCTCTTTATGTAGTGTTGTGGTGTCTCTCTTTATGTAGTGTTGTGGTGTCTCTCTCTTTATGTAGTGTTGTGGTGTCTCTCTTTATGTAGTGTTGTGGTGTCTCTCTCTTTATGTAGTGTTGTGTGTGTGTCTCTTTATGTAGTGTTGTAGTGTTGTCTCTCTTTATGTAGTGTTGTGGTGTCTCTCTTTATGTAGTGTTGTGTAGTGTGTCTCTCTTTATGTAGTGTTGTGTGTGTCTCTCTTTATGTAGTGTTGTGGTGTCTCTCTTTATGTAGTGTTGTGGTGTCTCTCTCTTATGTAGTGTTGTGGTGTCTCTCTTTATGTAGTGTTGTGGTGTCTCTCTTTATGTAGTGTTGTGGTGTCTCTCTTTATGTCTGTTGTCTCTCTTTATGTAGTGTTGTGGTGTCTCTCTTTATGTAGTGTTGTGGTGTCTCTCTTTATGTAGTGTTGTGTCTCTCTCTTTATGTAGTGTTGTGGTGTCTCTCTTTATGTAGTGTTGTGTTGTCTCTCTTTATGTAGTGTAGTGTTGTCTCTCTTTATGTAGTGTTGTGGTGTCTCTCTTTATGTAGTGTTGTGTTGTCTCTCTTTATGTAGTGTTGTGGTGTCTCTCTCTTTATGTAGTGTTGTGGTGTCTCTCTTTATGTAGTGTTGTGTGTGTCTCTCTTTATGTAGTGTTGTGGTGTCTCTCTTTATGTAGTGTTGTGGTGTCTCTCTTTATGTAGTGTTGTGGTGTCTCTCTTTATGTAGTGCTGTAGTGTCTCTCTTCATGTCGTGTTGTGTTGTCTCTCTTTATGTAGTGTTGTGTTCTCTCTTTATGTAGTGTTCTGGTGTCTCTCTTTATGTAGTGTTGTGGTGTCTCTCTTTATGTAGTGTTGTGGTGTCTCTCTTTATGTAGTGTTGTGGTGTCTCTCTTTATGTAGTGTTGTGTTGTCTCTCTTTATGTAGTGTTGTGGTGTCTCTCTTTATGTAGTGTTGTGGTGTCTCTCTTTATGTAGTGTTGTGGTGTCTCTCTTTATGTAGTGTTGTGGTGTCTCTCTTTATGTAGTGTTGTATGTAGTGTGTCTCTCTCTTTATGTAGTGTTGTGGTGTCTCTCTTTATGTAGTGTTGTGGTGTCTCTCTTTATGTAGTGTTGTGGTGTCTCTCTTTATGTAGTGTTGTGTGTCTCTCTCTTTATGTAGTGTTGTGGTGTCTCTCTTTATGTAGTGTTGTAGTGTCTCTCTTTATGTAGTGTTGTGGTGTCTCTCTTTATGTAGTGTTGTAGTGTCTCTCTTTATGTAGTGTTGTGGTGTCTCTCTTTATGTAGTGTTGTGGTGTCTCTCTTTATGTAGTGTTGTGGTGTCTCTCTTTATGTAGTGTTGTGGTGTCTCTCTTTATGTAGTGTTGTGGTGTCTCTCTTTATGTAGTGTTGTGGTGTCTCTCTTTATGTAGTGTTGTGGTGTCTCTCTTTATGTAGTGTTGTGGTGTCTCTCTTTATGTAGTGTTGTGGTGTCTCTCTTTATGTAGTGTTGTGGTGTCTCTCTTTATGTAGTGTTGTGGTGTCTCTCTTTATGTAGTGTTGTGTTGTCTCTCTTTATGTAGTGTTGTGGTGTCTCTCTTTATGTAGTGTTGTGGTGTCTCTCTTTATGTAGTGTTGTGGTGTCTCTCTCTTTATGTAGTGTTGTGGTGTCTCTCTTTATGTAGTGTTGTAGTGTCTCTCTTTATGTAGTGTTGTGGTGTCTCTCTTTATGTAGTGTTGTGGTGTCTCTCTTTATGTAGTGTTGTGGTGTCTCTCTTTATGTAGTGTTGTGGTGTCTCTCTTTATGTAGTGTTGTGGTGTCTCTCTTTATGTAGTGTTGTGGTGTCTCTCTTTATGTAGTGTTGTGGTGTCTCTCTCTTTATGTAGTGTTGTGGTGTCTCTCTTTATGTAGTGTTGTGTGTCTCTCTTTATGTAGTGTTGTAGTGTCTCTCTTTATGTAGTGTTGTGGTGTCTCTCTTTATGTAGTGTTGTGGTGTCTCTCTCTTTATGTAGTGTTGTGTGTGTCTCTCTTTATGTAGTGTTGTGGTGTCTCTCTTTATGTAGTGTTGTGGTGTCTCTCTTTATGTAGTGTTGTGGTGTCTCTCTTTATGTAGTGTTGTGGTGTCTCTCTTTATGTAGTGTTGTGTGTCTCTCTTTATGTAGTGTTGTAGTGTCTCTCTTTATGTAGTGTTGTGGTGTCTCTCTTTATGTAGTGTTGTGGTGTCTCTCTTTATTAGTGTTGTGGTGTCTCTCTTTATGTAGTGTTGTGGTGTCTCTCTTTATGTAGTGTTGTGTGTCTCTCTTTATGTAGTGTTGTGGTGTCTCTCTTTATGTAGTGTTGTGGTGTCTCTCTTTATGTAGTGTTGTGGTGTCTCTCTTTATGTAGTGTTGTGGTGTCTCTCTTTATGTAGTGTTGTGGGTCTCTCTTTATGTAGTGTTGTGGTGTCTCTCTTTATGTAGTGTTGTGGTGTCTCTCTTTATGTAGTGTTGTGGTGTCTCTCTTTATGTAGTGTTGTGGTGTCTCTCTTTATGTAGTGTTGTGGTGTCTCTCTTTATGTAGTGTTGTGGTGTCTCTCTTTATGTAGTGTTGTGGTGTCTCTCTTTATGTAGTGTTGTGGTGTCTCTCTTTATGTAGTGTTGTGGTGTCTCTCTTTATGTAGTGTTGTGGTGTCTCTCTTTATGTAGTGTTGTGGTGTCTCTCTTTATGTAGTGTTGTGGTGTCTCTCTTTATGTAGTGTTGTGGTGTCTCTCTTTATGTAGTGTTGTGGTGTCTCTCTCTTTATGTAGTGTTGTGGTGTCTCTCTTTATGTAGTGTTGTGGTGTCTCTCTTTATGTAGTGTTGTGGTGTCTCTCTTTATGTAGTGTTGTGGTGTCTCTCTTTATGTAGTGTTGTGGTGTCTCTCTTTATGTAGTGTTGTGGTGTCTCTCTTTATGTAGTGTTGTGGTGTCTCTCTTTATGTAGTGTTGTGTGTTGTCTCTCTTTATGTAGTGTTGTGGTGTCTCTCTTTATGTAGTGTTGTGGTGTCTCTCTTTATGTAGTGTTGTGGTGTCTCTCTTTATGTAGTGTTGTGGTGTCTCTCTTTATGTAGTGTTGTGTGTCTCTCTTTATGTAGTGTTGTGGTGTCTCTCTTTATGTAGTGTGTGGTGTGTCTCTTTAGTGTTGTGGTGTCTCTCTGTAGTGTTGTGTTGTCTCTTTATGTAGTGTTGTGTTGTCTCTCTTTATGTAGTGTTGTGGTGTCTCTCTCTATGTAGTGTTGTGTTGTCTCTCTTTATGTAGTGTTGTGGTGTCTCTCTTTATGTAGTGTTGTGGTGTCTCTCTTTATGTAGTGTTGTGGTGTCTCTCTTTATGTAGTGTTGTGGTGTCTCTCTTTATGTAGTGTTGTGGTGTCTCTCTTTATGTAGTGTTGTGGTGTCTCTCTCTTTATGTAGTGTTGTGGTGTCTCTCTTTATGTAGTGTTGTGGTGTCTCTCTTTATGTAGTGTTGTGGTGTCTCTCTTTATGTAGTGTTGTAGTGTCTCTCTTTATGTAGTGTTGTGGTGTCTCTCTTTATGTAGTGTTGTGGTGTCTCTCTTTATGTAGTGTTGTGTGTCTCTCTTTATGTAGTGTTGTGTGTCTCTCTTTATGTAGTGTAGTGTCTCTCTTTATGTAGTGTTGTGTTGTCTCTCTCTATGTAGTGTAGTGTTGTAGTGTGTCTCTCTTTATGTAGTGTTGTAGTGTCTCTCTTTATGTATGTAGTGTTGTCTCTCTGTAGTGTAGTGTTGTCTCTCTTTATGTAGTGTTGTGGTGTCTCTCTTTATGTAGTGTCTCTCTTTATGTAGTGTTGTGTGTGTCTCTCTTTATGTAGTGTTGTGGTGTCTCTCTTTATGTAGTGTTGTGGTGTCTCTCTTTATGTAGTGTTGTGGTGTCTCTCTTTATGTAGTGTTGTGGTGTCTCTCTTTATGTAGTGTTGTGGTGTCTCTCTTTATGTAGTGTTGTGGTGTCTCTCTTTATGTAGTGTTGTGGTGTCTCTCTTTATGTAGTGTTGTGGTGTCTCTCTTTATGTAGTGTTGTGTGTCTCTCTTTATGTAGTGTTGTGGTGTCTCTCTTTATGTAGTGTTGTGGTGTCTCTCTCTTTATGTAGTGTTGTGGTGTCTCTCTTTATGTAGTGTTGTGGTGTCTCTCTTTATGTAGTGTTGTGGTGTCTCTCTTTATGTAGTGTTGTGGCGTCTGTCTCTCTTTATGTAGTGTTGTGTGTCTCTCTTTATGTAGTGTTGTAGTGTCTCTCTTTATGTAGTGTTGTGGTGTTGTCTCTCTTTATGTAGTGTTAGTGTTGTGTGTGTCTCTCTTTATGTAGTGTTGTAGTGTCTCTCTTTATGTAGTGTGTGGTGTCTCTCTTTATGTAGTGTTGTGGTGTCTCTCTTTATGTAGTGTTGTGGTGTCTCTCTCTTTATGTAGTGTTGTGGTGTCTCTCTTTATGTAGTGTTGTAGTGTCTCTCTTTATGTAGTGTTGTAGTGTCTCTCTTTATGTAGTGTTGTAGTGTCTCTCTTTATGTAGTGTTGTAGTGTCTCTCTTTATGTAGTGTTGTGGTGTCTCTCTTTATGTAGTGTTGTGGTGTCTCTCTTTATGTAGTGTTGTGGTGTCTCTCTTTATGTAGTGTTGTGGTGTGTCTCTCTTTATGTAGTGTTGTAGTGTTGTCTCTCTTTATGTAGTGTTGTGGTGTCTCTCTTTATGTAGTGTTGTGGTGTCTCTCTTTATGTAGTGTTGTGGTGTCTCTCTCTTTATGTAGTGTTGTAGTGTCTCTCTTTATGTAGTGTTGTGTGTGTCTCTCTTTATGTAGTGTTGTGTTGTCTCTCTTTATGTAGTGTGTGTCTCTCTTTATGTAGTGTTGTAGTGTCTCTCTTTATGTAGTGTTGTGGTGTCTCTCTTTATGTAGTGTTGTGTGTCTCTCTTTATGTAGTGTTGTGGTGTCTCTCTTTATGTAGTGTTGTGGTGTCTCTCTTTATGTAGTGTTGTGGTGTTGTCTCTCTTTATGTAGTGTTGTGGTGTCTCTCTTTATGTAGTGTTGTGGTGTCTCTCTTTTGTAGTGTTGTGGTGTCTCTCTTTATGTAGTGTTGTGGTGTCTCTCTTTATGTAGTGTTGTGGTGTCTCTCTTATGTAGTGTTGTGGTGTCTCTCTTTATGTAGTGTTGTGGTGTCTCTCTTTATGTAGTGTTGTGGTGTCTCTCTTTATGTAGTGTTGTGGTGTCTCTCTTTATGTAGTGTTGTGGTGTCTCTCTTTATGTAGTGTTGTGGTGTCTCTCTCTTTATGTAGTGTTGTGGTGTCTCTCTTTATGTAGTGTTGTGGTGTCTCTCTTTATGTAGTGTTGTGTGTCTCTCTTTATGTAGTGTTGTGGTGTCTCTCTTTATGTAGTGTTGTGTGTCTCTCTTTATTAGTGTAGTGTTGTGTTGTGTGTGTCTCTCTTTATGTAGTGTTGTGGTGTCTCTCTTTATGTAGTGTTGTGGTGTCTCTCTTTATGTAGTGTTGTGGTGTCTCTCTTTATGTAGTGTTGTGGTGTCTCTCTTTATGTAGTGTTGTGTTGTCTCTCTTTATGTAGTGTTGTGGTGTCTCTCTTTAGTAGTAGTGTTGTAGTGGTGTCTCTCTCTTTATGTAGTGTTGTGGTGTCTCTCTCTTTATGTAGTGTGTGTGTGTGTCTCTCTTTATGTAGTGTTGTGGTGTCTCTCTCTTATGTAGTGTTGTGGTGTCTCTCTTTATGTAGTGTTGTGGTGTCTCTCTTTATGTAGTGTTGTGGTGTCTCTCTTTATGTAGTGTTGTGGTGTCTCTCTCTTTATGTAGTGTTGTGGTGTCTCTCTTTATGTAGTGTTGTGTTGTCTCTCTTTATGTAGTGTTGTGGTGTCTCTCTTTATGTAGTGTTGTGGTGTCTCTCTTTATGTAGTGTTGTGGTGTCTCTCTTTATGTAGTGTTGTGGTGTCTCTCTTTATGTAGTGTTGTGGTGTCTCTCTCTTTATGTAGTGTTGTGTGTGTCTCTCTTTATGTAGTGTTGTGGTGTCTCTCTTTATGTAGTGTTAGTGTCTCTCTTTATGTAGTGTTGTGGTGTCTCTCTTTATGTAGTGTTGTGTTGTCTCTCTTTATGTAGTGTTGTGGTGTCTCTCTTTATGTAGTGTTGTGTGTCTCTCTTTATGTAGTGTTGTGTTGTGTCTCTCTTTATTATGTAGTGTGTTGTGTGTGTCTCTCTCTTGTAGTGTTGTAGTGTCTCTCTTTATGTAGTGTGTGTCTCTCTTTATGTAGTGTTGTGGTGTCTCTCTTTATGTAGTGTTGTGGTGTCTCTCTCTTTATGTAGTGTTGTGGTGTCTCTCTTTATGTAGTGTTGTGGTGTCTCTCTTTATGTAGTGTTGTGGTGTCTCTCTTTATGTAGTGTTGTGTTGTCTCTCTTTATGTAGTGTTGTGGTGTCTCTCTTTATGTAGTGTTGTGGTGTCTCTCTTTATGTAGTGTTGTGGTGTCTCTCTTTATGTAGTGTTGTGGTGTCTCTCTTTATGTAGTGTTGTGTTGTCTCTCTTTATGTAGTGTTGTGTCTCTTTATGTAGTGTTGTGTGTCTCTCTTTATGTAGTGTTGTGGTGTCTCTCTTTATGTAGTGTTGTGGTGTCTCTCTTTATGTAGTGTTGTGTGTCTCTCTCTCTCTTTATGTAGTGTTGTGGTGTCTCTCTCTTTATGTAGTGTTGTGTGTGTCTCTCTTTATGTAGTGTTGTGTTGTCTCTCTTTATGTAGTGTTGTGTGTCTCTCTTTATGTAGTGTTGTGGTGTCTCTCTTTATGTAGTGTTGTGGTGTCTCTCTTTATGTAGTGTTGTGGTGTCTCTCTTTATGTAGTGTTGTGGTGTCTCTCTTTATGTAGTGTTGTGTTGTCTCTCTTTATGTAGTGTTGTGTTGTCTCTCTTTATGTAGTGTTGTGGTGTCTCTCTTTATGTAGTGTTGTGGTGTCTCTCTTTATGTAGTGTTGTGTTGTCTCTCTTTATGTAGTGTTGTGGTGTCTCTCTTTATGTAGTGTTGTGGTGTCTCTCTTTATGTAGTGTTGTGGTGTCTCTCTTTATGTAGTGTTGTTGTCTCTCTCTTTATGTAGTGTTGTGGTGTCTCTCTTTATGTAGTGTTGTGTGTTGTCTCTCTTTATGTAGTGTTGTGTGTGTCTCTCTTTATGTAGTGTTGTGGTGTCTCTCTTTATGTAGTGTTGTAGTGTCTCTCTTTATGTAGTGTTGTGGTGTCTCTCTTTATGTAGTGTTGTGGTGTCTCTCTTTATGTAGTGTTGTGGTGTCTCTCTTTATGTAGTGTTGTGTTGTCTCTCTTTATGTAGTGTTGTGGTGTCTCTCTTTATGTAGTGTTGTAGTGTGTCTCTCTTTATGTAGTGTTGTGGTGTCTCTCTTTATGTAGTGTTGTGGTGTCTCTCTTTATGTAGTGTTGTGGTGTCTCTCTTTATGTAGTGTTGTGTTGTCTCTCTTTATGTAGTGTTGTGGTGTCTCTCTTTATGTAGTGTTGTGGTGTCTCTCTTTATGTAGTGTTGTGGTGTCTCTCTTTATGTAGTGTTGTGTTGTCTCTCTTTATGTAGTGTTGTGTTGTCTCTCTTTATGTATGTGTGTTGTGGTGTCTCTCTTTATGTAGTGTTGTGGTGTCTCTCTTTATGTAGTGTTGTGGTGTCTCTCTTTATGTAGTGTTGTGGTGTCTCTCTCTTTATGTAGTGTTGTGGTGTCTCTCTTTATGTAGTGTTGTGGTGTCTCTCTTTATGTAGTGTTGTGGTGTCTCTCTTTATGTAGTGTTGTGGTGTCTCTCTTTATGTAGTGTTGTGGTGTCTCTCTTTATGTAGTGTTGTGGTGTCTCTCTTTATGTAGTGTTGTAGTGTCTCTCTTTATGTAGTGTTGTGGTGTCTCTCTTTATGTAGTGTTGTGGTGTCTCTCTTTATGTAGTGTTGTGTGTCTCTCTCTTTATGTAGTGTTGTGGTGTCTCTCTTTATGTAGTGTTGTGGTGTCTCTCTTTATGTAGTGTTGTGGTGTCTCTCTTTATGTAGTGTTAGTGTTGTGTCTCTCTTTATGTAGTGTTGTGGTGTCTCTCTTTATGTAGTGTTGTGTTGTCTCTCTCTTTATGTAGTGTTGTGGTGTCTCTCTTTATGTAGTGTTGTGGTGTCTCTCTTTATGTAGTGTTGTGGTGTCTCTCTTTATGTAGTGTTGTGGTGTCTCTCTCTTTATGTAGTGTTGTGGTGTCTCTCTTTATGTAGTGTTGTGGTGTCTCTCTTTATGTAGTGTTGTAGTGTCTCTCTTTATGTAGTGTTGTGGTCTCTCTCTTTATGTAGTGGTGTCTCTCTTTATGTAGTGTTGTGGTGTCTCTCTTTATGTAGTGTTGTGGTGTCTCTCTTTATGTAGTGTTGTGTGTCTCTCTTTATGTAGTGTTGTGGTGTCTCTCTTTATGTAGTGTTGTGTTGTCTCTCTTTATGTAGTGTTGTGGTGTCTCTCTTTATGTAGTGTTGTGGTGTCTCTCTCTTTATGTAGTGTTGTGGTGTCTCTCTTTATGTAGTGTTGTGGTGTCTCTCTTTATGTAGTGTCTGTGGTGTCTCTCTTTATGTAGTGTTGTGGTGTCTCTCTTTATGTAGTGTTGTGTGTCTCTCTTTATGTAGTGTTGTGTTGTGTCTCTCTTTATGTAGTGTTGTAGTGTCTCTCTTTATGTAGTGTTGTGGTGTCTCTCTTTATGTAGTGTTGTGGTGTCTCTCTTTATGTAGTGTTGTGGTGTCTCTCTTTATGTAGTGTTGTGGTGTCTCTCTTTATGTAGTGTTGTGGTGTCTCTCTTTATGTAGTGTTGTGGTGTCTCTCTTTATGTAGTGTTGTAGTGTCTCTCTTTATGTAGTGTTGTGTTGTCTCTCTTTATGTAGTGTTGTGTGTCTCTCTTTATGTAGTGTTGTGGTGTCTCTCTTTATGTAGTGTGTTGTAGTGTCTCTCTTTATGTAGTGTTGTGGTGTCTCTCTTTATGTAGTGTTGTGGTGTCTCTCTTTATGTAGTGTTGTGGTGTCTCTCTTTATGTAGTGTTGTGGTGTCTCTCTTTATGTAGTGTGGTGTGTAGTGTTGTGTTGTCTCTCTTTATGTAGTGTTGTGTGTCTCTCTTTATGTAGTGTTGTGTGTCTCTCTTTATGTAGTGTTGTAGTGTCTCTCTTTATGTAGTGTGTGTCTCTCTTTTGTGGTGTCTCTCTTTATGTAGTGTTGTGGTGTCTCTCTTTATGTAGTGTTGTGTCTCTCTTTATGTAGTGTTGTGGTGTCTCTCTTTATGTAGTGTTGTGGTGTCTCTCTCTATGTAGTGTTGTGGTGTCTCTCTTTATGTAGTGTTGTGGTGTCTCTCTTTATGTAGTGTTGTGGTGTCTCTCTTTATGTAGTGTTGTGGTGTCTCTCTTTATGTAGTGTTGTGGTGTCTCTCTTTATGTAGTGTTGTGGTGTCTCTCTTTATGTAGTGTTGTGGTGTCTCTCTTTATGTAGTGTTGTGGTGTCTCTCTTTATGTAGTGTTGTGTGTCTCTCTTTATGTAGTGTTGTGGTGTCTCTCTTTATGTAGTGTTGTGGTGTCTCTCTTTATGTAGTGTTGTGGTGTCTCTCTTTATGTAGTGTTGTGGTGTCTCTCTCTTTATGTAGTGTTGTGGTGTCTCTCTCTTATGTAGTGTTGTGGTGTCTCTCTTTATGTAGTGTTGTGGTGTCTCTCTTTATGTAGTGTTGTGTGTCTCTCTTATGTAGTGTTGTGGTGTCTCTCTTTATGTAGTGTTGTGTGTCTCTCTTTATGTAGTGTTGTGGTGTCTCTCTTTATGTAGTGTTGTGGTGTCTCTCTTTATGTAGTGTTGTAGTGTTGTGTGTCTCTCTTTATGTAGTGTTGTGGTGTCTCTCTTTATGTAGTGTTGTAGTGTCTCTCTTTATGTAGTGTTGTGGTGTCTCTCTGTAGTGTAGTGTGTCTCTCTTTATGTAGTGTTGTGGTGTCTCTCTTTATGTAGTGTTGTGTGTCTCTCTTTATGTAGTGTTGTGGTGTCTCTCTTTATGTAGTGTTGTGGTGTCTCTCTTTATGTAGTGTTGTGGTGTCTCTCTTTATGTAGTGTTGTGGTGTCTCTCTTTATGTAGTGTTGTGGTGTCTCTCTTTATGTAGTGTTGTGTGTCTCTCTTTATGTAGTGTTGTGGTGTCTCTCTTTATGTAGTGTTGTGGTGTCTCTCTTTATGTAGTGTTGTGTTGTCTCTCTTTATGTAGTGTTGTGGTGTCTCTCTTTATGTAGTGTTGTGGTGTCTCTCTTTATGTAGTGTTGTGGTGTCTCTCTCTTTATGTAGTGTTGTGGTGTGTCTCTCTTTATGTAGTGTTGTGGTGTCTCTCTTTATGTAGTGTTGTGTTGTCTCTCTTTATGTAGTGTTGTGGTGTCTCTCTTTATGTAGTGTTGTGGTGTCTCTCTTTATGTAGTGTTGTGGTGTCTCTCTTTATGTAGTGTTGTGTTGTCTCTCTTTATGTAGTGTTGTGTCTCTCTTTATGTAGTGTGTCTCTCTCTATGTTGTGTTGTCTCTCTTTATGTAGTGTTGTGGTGTCTCTCTTTATGTAGTGTTGTGTGTCTCTCTTTATGTAGTGTTGTGGTGTCTCTCTCTTTATGTAGTGTTGTGGTGTCTCTCTTTATGTAGTGTTGTGGTGTCTCTCTTTATGTAGTGTTGTGTTGTCTCTCTTTATGTAGTGTTGTGGTGTCTCTCTTTATGTAGTGTTGTGTTGTCTCTCTTTATGTAGTGTTGTGGTGTCTCTCTTTATGTAGTGTTGTGGTGTCTCTCTCTATGTAGTGTTGTGTTGTCTCTCTTTATGTAGTGTTGTGTTGTCTCTCTTTATGTAGTGTTGTGGTGTCTCTCTTTATGTAGTGTTGTGTGTCTCTCTTTATGTAGTGTTGTGGTGTCTCTCTTTATGTAGTGTTGTGGTGTCTCTCTTTATGTAGTGTTGTGGTGTCTCTCTTTATGTAGTGTTGTGGTGTCTCTCTCTCTTTATGTAGTGTTGTAGTGTCTCTCTTTATGTAGTGTTGTGTGTCTCTCTTTATGTAGTGTTGTGGTGTCTCTCTTTATGTAGTGTTGTGGTGTCTCTCTTTATGTAGTGTTGTGGTGTCTCTCTTTATGTAGTGTTGTGGTGTCTCTCTTTATGTAGTGTTGTGGTGTCTCTCTTTATGTAGTGTTGTGGTGTCTCTCTTTATGTAGTGTTGTTGTCTCTCTTTATGTAGTGTTGTAGTGTCTCTCTTTATGTAGTGTCTCTCTTTTGTAGTGTAGTGTGTCTCTCTTTATGTAGTGTTGTAGTGTCTCTCTTTATGTAGTGTTGTGGTGTCTCTCTTTATGTAGTGTTGTGGTGTCTCTCTTTATGTAGTGTTGTGGTGTCTCTCTTTATGTAGTGTTGTGTGTCTCTCTTTATGTAGTGTTGTAGTGTCTCTCTTTATGTAGTGTGTGGTGTCTCTCTTTATGTAGTGTTGTGGTGTCTCTCTTTATGTAGTGTTGTGTGTGTCTCTCTTTATGTAGTGTGTGTCTCTCTCTTTATGTAGTGTTGTGGTGTCTCTCTTTATGTAGTGTTGTAGTGTCTCTCTTTATGTAGTGTTGTGGTGTCTCTCTCTTTATGTAGTGTTGTGTGTCTCTCTTTATGTAGTGTTGTAGTGTCTCTCTTTATGTAGTGTTGTGTGTCTCTCTTTATGTAGTGTTGTGGTGTCTCTCTTTATGTAGTGTTGTAGTGTCTCTCTTTATGTAGTGTTGTGTCTCTCTTTATGTAGTGTTGTGGTGTCTCTCTTTATGTAGTGTTGTGTGTCTCTCTTTATGTAGTGTTGTGGTGTCTCTCTTTATGTAGTGTTGTGTGTGTCTCTCTTTATGTAGTGTTGTGGTGTCTCTCTTTATGTAGTGTTGTGTGTGTCTCTCTTTATGTAGTGTTGTGGTGTCTCTCTTTATGTAGTGTT
Organism: Oncorhynchus nerka; assembly: GCF_034236695.1. Taxonomy (NCBI): domain Eukaryota; kingdom Metazoa; phylum Chordata; class Actinopteri; order Salmoniformes; family Salmonidae; genus Oncorhynchus; species Oncorhynchus nerka. Next base: position 48,525,001 of record NC_088411.1, read on the forward strand.
GTGGTGTCTCTCTTTATGTAGTGTTGTGGTGTCTCTCTTTATGTAGTGTTGTGGTGTCTCTCTTTATGTAGTGTTGTGTTGTCTCTCTTTATGTAGTGTTGTGGTGTCTCTCTTTATGTAGTGTTGTGGTGTCTCTCTCTTATGTAGTGTGTGTGTCTCTCTTTATGTAGTGTTGTGGTGTCTCTCTTTATGTAGTGTTGTGGTGTCTCTCTTTATGTAGTGTTGTGGTGTCTCTCTTTATGTAGTGTTGTGGTGTCTCTCTTTATGTAGTGTTGTGGTGTCTCTCTTTATGTAGTGTGTCTCTCTTTTGTAGTGTTGTGTCTCTCTTTATGTAGTGTTGTGGTGTCTCTCTTTATGTAGTGTTGTGGTGTCTCTCTTTATGTAGTGTTGTGGTGTCTCTCTTTATGTAGTGTTGTGGTGTCTCTCTTTATGTAGTGTTGTGTGTCTCTCTTTATGTAGTGTTGTGGTGTCTCTCTTTATGTAGTGTTGTGGTGTCTCTCTTTATGTAGTGTTGTGGTGTCTCTCTTTATGTAGTGTTGTGGTGTCTCTCTTTATGTAGTGTGTGGTGTCTCTCTTTATGTAGTGTTGTGGTGTCTCTCTCTTTATGTTGTGTTGTCTCTCTTTATGTAGTGTTGTGGTGTCTCTCTTTATGTAGTGTTGTGGTGTCTCTCTTTATGTAGTGTTGTGGTGTCTCTCTTTATGTAGTGTTGTGGTGTCTCTCTCTTTATGTAGTGTTGTGGTGTGTGGTGTCTCTTTATGTAGTGTTGTGGTGTCTCTTTATGTAGTGTTGTGGTGTCTCTCTTTATGTAGTGTTGTGGTGTCTCTCTTTATGTAGTGTTGTGGTGTCTCTCTTTATGTAGTGTTGTGGTGTCTCTCTTTATGTAGTGTTGTGGTGTCTCTCTCTTTATGTAGTGTTGTGTGTGTCTCTCTTTATGTAGTGTTGTGGTGTCTCTCTTTATGTAGTGTTGTGGTGTCTCTCTTTATGTAGTGTTGTGGTGTCTCTCTTTATGTAGTGTTGTGGTGTCTCTCTTTATGTAGTGTTGTGGTGTCTCTCTTTATGTAGTGTTGTGGTGTCTCTCTTTATGTAGTGTTGTGTCTCTCTTTATGTAGTGTTGTGTTGTCTCTCTCTATGTAGTGTAGTGTCTCTCTTTATGTAGTGTGTCTCTCTCTATGTAGTGTTGTGTTGTCTCTCTTTATGTAGTGTTGTGTGTCTCTCTTTATGTAGTGTTGTGTGTCTCTCTCTTTATGTAGTGTTGTGGTGTCTCTCTTTATGTAGTGTTGTGGTGTCTCTCTTTATGTAGTGTTGTGGTGTCTCTCTTTATGTAGTGTTGTGGTGTCTCTCTTTATGTAGTGTTGTGGTGTCTCTCTTTATGTAGTGTTGTGGTGTCTCTCTTTATGTAGTGTTGTGGTGTCTCTCTTTATGTAGTGTTGTGTTGTCTCTCTTTATGTAGTGTTGTGGTGTCTCTCTTATGTAGTGTTGTGGTGTCTCTCTTTATGTAGTGTTGTGGTGTCTCTCTCTTTATGTAGTGTTGTGGTGTCTCTCTCTTTATGTAGTGTTGTGGTGTCTCTCTCTCTATGTAGTGTTGTGGTGTCTCTCTCTTTATGTAGTGTTGTGTGTTGTCTGTCTCTCTTTATGTAGTGTTGTAGTGTCTCTCTTTATGTAGTGTTGTAGTGTCTCTCTTTATGTAGTGTTGTGTGTGTGTCTCTCTTTATGTAGTGTTGTGGTGTCTCTCTTTATGTAGTGTTGTGTGTCTCTCTTTATGTAGTGTTGTGTTGTCTCTCTTTATGTAGTGTTGTGGTGTCTCTCTTTATGTAGTGTTGTGGTGTCTCTCTTTATGTAGTGTTGTGGTGTCTCTCTTTATGTAGTGTTGTAGTGTCTCTCTTTATGTAGTGTTGTGTGTGTCTCTCTTTATGTAGTGTTGTGTGTCTCTCTTTATGTAGTGTTGTAGTGTCTCTCTTATGTAGTGTTGTGGTGTCTCTCTTTATGTAGTGTTGTGGTGTCTCTCTTTATGTAGTGTTGTGGTGTCTCTCTTTATGTAGTGTTGTGGTGTCTCTCTTTATGTAGTGTTGTGGTGTGTCTCTCTTTATGTAGTGTTGTAGTGTCTCTCTTTATGTAGTGTTGTAGTGTCTCTCTTTATGTAGTGTTGTGGTGTCTCTCTCTCTATGTAGTGTTGTGTGTCTCTCTTTATGTAGTGTTGTGTGTGTCTCTCTTTATGTAGTGTTGTGGTGTCTCTCTTTATGTAGTGTTGTGTGTCTCTCTTTATGTAGTGTTGTAGTGTCTCTCTTTATGTAGTGTTGTCTCTCTTTATGTAGTGTTGTAGTGTCTCTCTTTATGTAGTGTTGTGTTGTCTCTCTTTATGTAGTGTTGTGGTGTCTCTCTTTATGTAGTGTTGTGGTGTCTCTCTTTATGTAGTGTTGTGGTGTCTCTCTTTATGTAGTGTTGTGTTGTCTCTCTTTATGTAGTGTTGTGGTGTCTCTCTTTATGTAGTGTTGTGGTGTCTCTCTTTATGTAGTGTTGTGGTGTCTCTCTTTATGTAGTGTTGTGGTGTCTCTCTTCTATGTAGTGTTGTAGTGTCTCTCTTTATGTAGTGTTGTGGTGTCTCTCTTTATGTAGTGTTGTGGTGTCTCTCTTTATGTAGTGTTGTGGTGTCTCTCTTTATGTAGTGTTGTGTGTGTCTCTCTTTATGTAGTGTTGTGTGTCTCTCTTTATGTAGTGTTGTGTGTCTCTCTTATGTAGTGTTGTGTGTCTCTCTTTATGTAGTGTTGTGTTGTCTCTCTTTATGTAGTGTTGTGGTGTCTCTCTCTTTATGTAGTGTTGTGGTGTCTCTCTTATGTATGTAGTGTCTCTCTTTGTAGTGTTGTGTTGTCTCTCTTTATGTAGTGTTGTGGTGTCTCTCTTTATGTAGTGTTGTGGTGTCTCTCTTTATGTAGTGTTGTGGTGTCTCTCTTTATGTAGTGTTGTGTTGTCTCTCTCTTATGTAGTGTTGTGGTGTCTCTCTTTATGTAGTGTTGTGGTGTCTCTCTCTTTATGTAGTGTTGTGGTGTCTCTCTCTTTATGTAGTGTTGTGGTGTCTCTCTTTATGTAGTGTTGTGGTGTCTCTCTTTATGTAGTGTTGTGGTGTCTCTCTTTATGTAGTGTTGTGGTGTCTCTCTTTATGTAGTGTTGTGGTGTCTCTCTTTATGTAGTGTTGTGTTGTCTCTCTCTTATGTAGTGTTGTGGTGTCTCTCTCTCTTTATGTAGTGTTGTGGTGTCTCTCTTTATGTAGTGTTGTGGTGTCTCTCTTTATGTAGTGTTGTGGTGTCTCTCTTTATGTAGTGTTGTGTGTCTCTCTTTATGTAGTGTTGTGGTGTCTCTCTTTATGTAGTGTTGTGTTGTCTCTCTTTATGTAGTGTTGTGGTGTCTCTCTTTATGTAGTGTTGTGTTGTCTCTCTTTATGTAGTGTTGTGGTGTCTCTCTTTATGTAGTGTTGTGGTGTCTCTCTCTTTATGTAGTGTTGTGGTGTCTCTCTTTATGTAGTGTTGTGGTGTCTCTCTTTATGTAGTGTTGTGGTGTCTCTCTTTATGTAGTGTTGTGTTGTCTCTCTTTATGTAGTGTTGTGTGTCTCTCTTTATGTAGTGTTGTGGTGTCTCTCTTTATGTAGTGTTGTGGTGTCTCTCTCTTTATGTAGTGTTGTGGTGTCTCTCTTTATGTAGTGGTGTGTGGTGTCTCTCTTTATGTAGTGTTGTGGTGTCTCTCTTTATGTAGTGTTGTGTGTGTCTCTCTTTATGTAGTGTTGTGGTGTCTCTCTTTATGTAGTGTTGTGGTGTCTCTCTTTATGTAGTGTTGTGGTGTCTCTCTTTATGTAGTGTTGTTGTCTCTCTTTATGTAGTGTTGTGTTGTCTCTCTTTATGTAGTGTTGTGTTGGTGTCTCTCTTTATGTAGTGTTGTGGTGTCTCTCTTTATGTAGTGTTGTGTGTCTCTCTTTATGTAGTGTTGTGGTGTCTCTCTTTATGTAGTGTTGTGGTGTCTCTCTTTATGTAGTGTTGTGTGTCTCTCTTTATGTAGTGTTGTGGTGTCTCTCTTTATGTAGTGTTGTGGTGTCTCTCTTTATGTAGTGTTGTGGTGTCTCTCTTTATGTAGTGTTGTGGTGTCTCTCTTTATGTAGTGTTGTGGTGTCTCTCTTTATGTAGTGTTGTGGTGTCTCTCTTTATGTAGTGTTGTGGTGTCTCTCTTTATGTAGTGTTGTGGTGTCTCTCTTTATGTAGTGTTGTGGTGTCTCTCTTTATGTAGTGTTGTGTGTCTCTCTTTATGTAGTGTTAGTGTCTCTCTTTATGTAGTGTTGTGTGTTGTGTCTCTCTTTATGTAGTGTTGTGTGTTGTCTCTCTTTATGTAGTGTTGTGGTGTCTCTCTTTATGTAGTGTTGTGTGTGTCTCTCTTTATGTAGTGTTGTGGTGTCTCTCTTTATGTAGTGTTGTGGTGTCTCTCTCTCTATGTAGTGTTGTGTGTCTCTCTTTATGTAGTGTTGTGGTGTCTCTCTTTATGTAGTGTTGTGGTGTCTCTCTTTATGTAGTGTTGTGGTGTCTCTCTTTATGTAGTGTTGTGGTGTCTCTCTTTATGTAGTGTTGTGGTGTCTCTCTTTATGTAGTGTTGTAGTGGTGTCTCTCTTTATGTAGTGTTGTGGTGTCTCTCTTTATGTAGTGTTGTGGTGTCTCTCTTTATGTAGTGTTGTGGTGTGTCTCTCTTTATGTAGTGTTGTGGTGTCTCTCTTTATGTAGTGTTGTGGTGTCTCTCTTTATGTAGTGTTGTGGTGTCTCTCTCTTTATGTAGTGTTGTGTGTCTCTCTCTTTATGTAGTGTTGTGTGTCTCTCTTTATGTAGTGTTGTGGTGTCTCTCTTTATGTAGTGTTGTGGTGTCTCTCTTTATGTAGTGTTGTGTTGTCTCTCTTTATGTAGTGTTGTGGTGTCTCTCTTTATGTAGTGTGTAGTGTCTCTCTCTTATGTAGTGTTGTGGTGTCTCTCTTTATCTAGTGTAGTGTCTCTCTTTATGTGTGTTGTGTGTCTCTCTTTATGTAGTGTTGTGGTGTCTCTCTTTATGTAGTGTTGTGGTGTCTCTCTTTATGTAGTGTTGTGGTGTCTCTCTCTTTATGTAGTGTTGTGGTGTCTCTCTCTCTATGTAGTGTTGTGGTGTCTCTCTCTTTATGTAGTGTTGTGGTGTCTCTCTTTATGTAGTGTTGTGGTGTCTCTCTTTATGTAGTCTCTCTTTATGTAGTGTGTCTCTCTTTATGTAGTGTTGTGGTGTCTCTCTTTATGTAGTGTTGTGGTGTCTCTCTTTATGTAGTGTTGTGGTGTCTCTCTTTATGTAGTGTTGTGGTGTCTCTCTCTATGTAGTGTTGTGGTGTCTCTCTTTATGTAGTGTTGTGGTGTCTCTCTTTATGTAGTGTTGTGGTGTCTCTCTTTATGTAGTGTTGTAGTGTCTCTCTTTATGTAGTGTTGTGGTCTCTCTTTATGTAGTGTTGTGGTGTCTCTCTCTTTATGTAGTGTTGTAGTGTCTCTCTTTATGTAGTGTTGTAGTGTCTCTCTTTATGTAGTGTTGTGGTGTCTCTCTTTATTTAGTGTTGTGGTGTCTCTCTCTTTATGTAGTGTTGTCTCTATGTAGTGTTTTGGTGTCTCTCTTTATGTAGTGTTGTGGTGTCTCTCTCTTTATGTAGTGTTGTGGTGTCTCTCTTTATGTAGTGTTGTGGTGTCTCTCTTTATGTAGTGTTGTGTGTCTCTCTTTATGTAGTGTTGTAGTGTCTCTCTTTATGTAGTGTTGTGGTGTCTCTCTTTATGTAGTGTTGTGTGTCTCTCTTATGTAGTGTTGTGTTGTCTCTCTTTATGTAGTGTTGTGGTGTCTCTCTTTATGTAGTGTTGTAGTGTCTCTCTTTATGTAGTGTTGTGGTGTCTCTCTTTATGTAGTGTTGTGGTGTCTCTCTCTTTATGTAGTGTTGTAGTGTCTCTCTTTATGTAGTGTTGTAGTGTCTCTCTCTTTATGTAGTGTTGTGGTGTCTCTCTTTATGTAGTGTTGTGGTGTCTCTCTTTATGTAGTGTTGTGGTGTCTCTCTTTATGTAGTGTTGTGGTGTCTCTCTTTATGTAGTGTTGTGTGTCTCTCTTTATGTAGTGTTGTGTGTGTCTCTTTATGTAGTGTTGTGGTGTCTCTCTTTATGTAGTGTTGTGGTGTCTCTCTTTATGTAGTGTTGTGGTGTCTCTCTTTATGTAGTGTTGTAGTGTCTCTCTTTATGTAGTGTGTGGTGTCTCTCTTTATGTAGTGTTGTGGTGTCTCTCTTTATGTAGTGTTGTGTGTCTCTCTCTTTATGTAGTGTTGTAGTGTCTCTCTTTATGTAGTGTTGTGGTGTCTCTCTTTATGTAGTGTTGTGGTGTCTCTCTTTATGTAGTAGTGTTGTGGTGTCTCTCTCTTTATGTAGTGTTGTGGTGTCTCTCTTTATGTAGTGTTGTGGTGTCTCTCTTTATGTAGTGTAGTGTTGTGTCTCTCTTTATGTAGTGTTGTAGTGTCTCTCTTTATGTAGTGTTGTAGTGTCTCTCTTTATGTAGTGTTGTGTTGTCTCTCTTTATGTAGTGTTGTGTTGTCTCTCTCTTTATGTAGTGTTGTGTGTCTCTCTCTTTATGTAGTGTTGTGTTGTCTCTCTTTATGTAGTGTTGTGGTGTCTCTCTTTATGTAGTGTTGTGGTGTCTCTCTTTATGTAGTGTTGTGGTGTCTCTCTTTATGTAGTGTTGTGGTGTCTCTCTTTATGTAGTGTTGTGGTGTCTCTCTTTATGTAGTGTTGTGGTGTCTCTCTTTATGTAGTGTTGTGGTGTCTCTCTTTATGTAGTGTTGTGGTGTCTCTCTTTATGTAGTGTTGTGGTGTCTCTCTTTATGTAGTGTTGTGGTGTCTCTCTTTATGTAGTGTTGTGGTGTCTCTCTTTATGTAGTGTTGTTGTCTCTCTTTATGTAGTGTGTAGTGTGTGTGTCTCTCTTTATGTAGTGTTGTGTGTCTCTCTTTATGTAGTGTTGTGGTGTCTCTCTTTATGTAGTGTTGTGTGTCTCTCTTTATGTAGTGTTGTGGTGTCTCTCTTTATGTAGTGTTGTGGTGTCTCTCTTTATGTAGTGTTGTGGTGTCTCTCTTTATGTAGTGTTGTGGTGTCTCTCTTTATGTAGTGTTGTGGTGTCTCTCTTTATGTAGTGTTGTGGTGTCTCTCTTTATGTAGTGTTGTGGTGTCTCTCTTTATGTAGTGTTGTGGTGTCTCTCTTTATGTAGTGTTGTGGTGTCTCTCTTTATGTAGTGTTGTGTGTGTCTCTCTTTATGTAGTGTTGTGGTGTCTCTCTTTATGTAGTGTTGTGTGTCTCTCTTTATGTAGTGTTGTGGTGTCTCTCTTTATGTAGTGTTGTGGTGTCTCTCTTTATGTAGTGTTGTGGTGTCTCTCTTTATGTAGTGTTGTGTGTCTCTCTTATGTAGTGTTGTAGTGTCTCTCTTTATGTAGTGTTGTGGTGTCTCTCTTTATGTAGTGTTGTGTCTCTCTTTATGTAGTGTAGTGTCTCTCTCTTTATGTAGTGTTGTGGTGTCTCTTCTATGTAGTGTCTCTCTTTATGTAGTGTTGTGGTGTGTCTCTCTTTATGTAGTGTTGTGGTGTCTCTCTCTCTCTTTATGTAGTGTTGTGGTGTCTCTCTTTATGTAGTGTTGTGGTGTCTCTCTTTATGTAGTGTTGTGTTGTCTCTCTTTATGTAGTGTTGTGGTGTCTCTCTTTATGTAGTGTTGTGGTGTCTCTCTTTATGTAGTCTTGTGGTGTCTCTCTTCTTTATGTAGTGTTGTGTTGTCTCTCTTTATGTAGTGTTGTGGTGTCTCTTTATGTAGTGTTGTGGTGTCTCTCTTTATGTAGTGTTGTGGTGTCTCTCTTTATGTAGTGTTGTGGTGTCTCTCTTTATGTAGTGTTGTGTCTCTCTCTTATGTAGTGTTGTGGTGTCTCTCTCTTTATGTAGTGTTGTGTGTTGTCTCTCTCTCTTTATGTAGTGTTGTGTGTCTCTCTTTATGTAGTGTTGTGTGTCTCTCTTTATGTAGTGTTGTGGTGTCTCTCTCTTTATGTAGTGTTGTGGTGTCTCTCTCTTTATGTAGTGTTGTAGTGTCTCTCTTTATGTAGTGTTGTGGTGTCTCTCTTTATGTAGTGTTGTGGTGTCTCTCTTTATGTAGTGTTGTGGTGTCTCTCTTTATGTAGTGTTGTGGTGTCTCTCTTTATGTAGTGTTGTAGTGTCTCTCTTTATGTAGTGTTGTAGTGTGTCTCTCTTTATGTAGTGTTGTAGTGTCTCTCTTTATGTAGTGTTGTGTTGTCTCTCTTATGTAGTGTAGTGTTGTGTTGTGTCTCTCTTTATGTAGTGTTGTGGTGTCTCTCTTTATGTAGTGTTGTGGTGTCTCTCTTTATGTAGTGTTGTGGTGTCTCTCTTTATGTAGTGTTGTGGTGTCTCTCTTTATGTAGTGTTGTAGTGTCTCTCTTTATGTAGTGTTGTAGTGTCTCTCTTTATGTAGTGTTGTGGTGTCTCTCTTTATGTAGTGTTGTAGTGTCTCTCTTTATGTAGTGTTGTGGTGTCTCTCTCTTTATGTAGTGTTGTGGTGTCTCTCTTTATGTAGTGTTGTGTTGTCTCTTTATGTAGTGTTGTGTGTCTCTCTTTATGTAGTGTTGTGGTGTCTCTCTTTATGTAGTGTTGTGGTGTCTCTCTTTATGTAGTGTTGTGGTGTCTCTCTTTATGTAGTGTTGTGGTGTCTCTCTTTATGTAGTGTTGTGTAGTGTGTCTCTCTTTATGTAGTGTTGTGGTGTCTCTCTTTATGTAGTGTTGTGGTGTCTCTCTTTATGTAGTGTTGTGGTGTCTCTCTTTATGTAGTGTTGTGGTGTCTCTCTTTATGTAGTGTTGTGGTGTCTCTCTCTTTATGTAGTGTTGTGGTGTCTCTCTTTATGTAGTGTTGTGTGTCTCTCTTTATGTAGTGTTGTGTGTCTCTCTTTATGTAGTGTTGTGGTGTCTCTCTTTATGTAGTGTTGTGGTGTCTCTCTCTATGTAGTGTTGTGGTGTCTCTCTCTTTATGTAGTGTTGTGGTGTCTCTCTTTATGTAGTGTTGTGTGTGTCTCTCTTTATGTAGTGTTGTGGTGTCTCTCTTTATGTAGTGTTGTGTGTCTCTCTTTATGTAGTGTTGTAGTGTCTCTCTTTATGTAGTGTTGTGGTGTCTCTCTTTATGTAGTGTTGTGTGTGTCTCTCTTTATGTAGTGTTGTGGTGTGTCTCTCTTTATGTAGTGTTGTGGTGTCTCTCTTTATGTAGTGTTGTGGTGTCTCTCTTTATGTAGTGTTGTGGTGTCTCTCTCTTTATGTAGTGTTGTGTGTGTCTCTCTTTATGTAGTGTTGTGGTGTCTCTCTTTATGTAGTGTTGTGGTGTCTCTCTTTATGTAGTGTTGTGGTGTCTCTCTTTATGTAGTGTTGTGTGTCTCTCTTTATGTAGTGTTGTAGTGTCTCTCTTTATGTAGTGTTGTAGTGTCTCTCTTTATGTAGTGTTGTGGTGTCTCTCTTTATGTAGTGTTGTGGTGTCTCTCTTTATGTAGTGTTGTGGTGTCTCTCTTTATGTAGTGTTGTGTTGTCTCTCTTTATGTAGTGTTGTGTTGTCTCTCTTTATGTAGTGTTGTGGTGTCTCTCTTTATGTAGTGTTGTGGTGTCTCTCTTTATGTAGTGTTGTGTGTCTCTCTTTATGTAGTGTTGTGGTGTCTCTCTTTATGTAGTGTTGTGGTGTCTCTCTTTATGTAGTGTTGTGTGTCTCTCTTTATGTAGTGTTGTGTTGTCTCTCTTTATGTAGTGTTGTGGTGTCTCTCTTTATGTAGTGTTGTGTTGTCTCTCTTTATGTAGTGTTGTGGTGTCTCTCTTTATGTAGTGTGTCTGTGTGTGTCTCTCTTTATGTAGTGTTGTGTTGTCTCTCTTTATGTAGTGTTGTGTGTCTCTCTTTATGTAGTGTTGTGGTGTCTCTCTTTATGTAGTGTTGTGGTGTCTCTCTTTATGTAGTGTTGTGGTGTCTCTCTTTATGTAGTGTTGTGTTGTCTCTCTTTATGTAGTGTTGTGGTGTCTCTCTTTATGTAGTGTTGTGGTGTCTCTCTTTATGTAGTGTTGTAGTGTCTCTCTTTATGTAGTGTTGTGGTGTCTCTCTTTATGTAGTGTTGTGGTGTCTCTCTTTATGTAGTGTTGTGTTGTGTCTCTCTTTATGTAGTGTTGTGTGTCTCTCTTTATGTAGTGTTGTGTTGTCTCTCTTTATGTAGTGTTGTGGTGTCTCTCTTTATGTAGTGTTGTGGTGTCTCTCTTTATGTAGTGTTGTGGTGTCTCTCTTTATGTAGTGTTGTTGTGTCTCTCTTTATGTAGTGTTGTAGTGTCTCTCTTTATGTAGTGTTGTGGTGTCTCTCTTTATGTAGTGTTGTGGTGTCTCTCTTTATGTAGTGTTGTGGTGTCTCTCTTTATGTAGTGTTGTGGTGTCTCTCTTTATGTGTCTCTCTTTATGTTGTGTTGTGTGTCTCTCTTTATGTAGTGTTGTGGTGTCTCTCTTTATGTAGTGTTGTGTGTGTCTCTTTATGTAGTGTTGTGGTGTCTCTCTTTATGTAGTGTTGTGTTGTCTCTCTTTATGTAGTGTTGTGGTGTCTCTCTTTATGTAGTGTTGTGGTGTCTCTCTTTATGTAGTGTTGTGTTGTCTCTCTTTATGTAGTGTTGTGTTGTCTCTCTTTATGTAGTGTTGTGGTGTCTCTCTTTATGTAGTGTTGTGTGTCTCTCTTTATGTAGTGTTGTGGTGTCTCTCTTTATGTAGTGTTGTGGTGTCTCTCTTTATGTAGTGTTGTGGTGTCTCTCTTTATGTAGTGTTGTGGTGTCTCTCTTTATGTAGTGTTGTGGTGTCTCTCTTTATGTAGTGTTGTGGTGTCTCTCTTTATGTAGTGTTGTGGTGTCTCTCTTTATGTAGTGTTGTGGTGTCTCTCTTTATGTAGTGTTGTGTTGTCTCTCTTTATGTAGTGTTGTGTCTCTCTCTTTATGTAGTGTTGTGGTGTCTCTCTTTATGTAGTGTCTCTTTATGTAGTGTTGTAGTGTCTCTCTTTATGTAGTGTTGTGGTGTCTCTCTTTATGTAGTGTTGTGGTGTCTCTCTATATGTAGTGTTGTGGTGTCTCTCTTTATGTAGTGTTGTGGTGTCTCTCTTTATGTAGTGTTGTGTTGTCTCTCTTTATGTAGTGTTGTGGTGTCTCTCTCTTTATGTAGTGTTGTGGTGTCTCTCTCTTTATGTAGTGTTGTGGTGTCTCTCTTTATGTAGTGTTGTGGTGTCTCTCTTTATGTAGTGTTGTGGTGTCTCTCTTTATGTAGTGTTGTGGTGTCTCTCTCTTTATGTAGTGTTGTGGTGTCTCTCTTTATGTAGTGTTGTGGTGTCTCTCTTTATGTAGTGTTGTGGTGTCTCTCTTTATGTAGTGTTGTGGTGTCTCTCTTTATGTAGTGTTGTGGTGTCTCTCTCTTTATGTAGTGTTGTGGTGTCTCTCTTTATGTAGTGTTGTGTAGTGTGTGTCTCTCTTTATGTAGTGTTGTGGTGTCTCTCTTTATGTAGTGTTGTGTGTCTCTCTTTATGTAGTGTTGTGGTGTCTCTCTCTTTATGTAGTGTTGTGTGTCTCTCTCTTTATGTAGTGTTGTAGTGTCTCTCTTTATGTAGTGTTGTGGTGTCTCTCTCTTATGTAGTGTTGTGGTGTCTCTCTTTATGTAGTGTTGTGGTGTCTCTCTTTATGTAGTGTTGTGGTGTCTCTCTTTATGTAGTGTTGTGGTGTCTCTCTTTATGTAGTGTTGTGTGTGTCTCTCTTTATGTAGTGTTGTGGTGTCTCTCTTTATGTAGTGTTGTGGTGTCTCTCTTTATGTAGTGTTGTGGTGTCTCTCTTTATGTAGTGTTGTGGTGTCTCTCTTTATGTAGTGTTGTGGTGTCTCTCTTTATGTAGTGTTGTGGTGTCTCTCTTTATGTAGTGTTGTGGTGTCTCTCTTTATGTAGTGTTGTGTTGTCTCTCTTTATGTAGTGTTGTGGTGTCTCTCTTTATGTAGTGTTGTGGTGTCTCTTTATGTAGTGTTGTGTGTCTCTCTTTATGTAGTGTGTCTCTCTTTATGTAGTGTTGTAGTGTCTCTCTTTATGTAGTGTTGTGTTGTCTCTTTATGTAGTGTTGTGGTGTCTCTCTTTATGTAGTGTTGTGGTGTCTCTCTTTATGTAGTGTTGTGGTGTCTCTCTCTTTATGTAGTGTTGTGTTGTCTCTCTTTATGTAGTGTTGTGGTGTCTCTCTTTATGTAGTGTTGTGGTGTCTCTCTTTATGTAGTGTTGTGGTGTCTCTCTTTATGTAGTGTTGTGGTGTCTCTTTATGTAGTGTTGTAGTGTTGTGGTGTCTCTCTTTATGTAGTGTTGTGGTGTCTCTCTTTATGTAGTGTTGTGTGTCTCTCTTTATGTAGTGTTGTGGTGTCTCTCTTTATGTAGTGTTGTGGTGTCTCTTATGTAGTGTTGTGTGTCTCTCTTTTGTGGTGTTGTCTCTCTCTTTATGTAGTGTTGTAGTGTCTCTCTTTATGTAGTGTTGTGGTGTCTCTCTTTATGTAGTGTTGTGGTGTCTCTCTTTATGTAGTGTTGTAGTGTCTCTCTTTATGTAGTGTTGTGGTGTCTCTCTTTATGTAGTGTTGTAGTGTCTCTCTTTATGTAGTGTTGTGGTGTCTCTCTTTATGTAGTGTTGTGGTGTCTCTCTTTATGTAGTGTTGTGGTGTCTCTCTTTATGTAGTGTTGTAGTGTCTCTCTTTATGTAGTGTTGTGGTGTCTCTCTTTATGTAGTGTTGTAGTGTCTCTCTCTATGTAGTGTTGTGGTGTCTCTCTTTATGTAGTGTTGTAGTGTCTCTCTTTATGTAGTGTTGTGTGTGTCTCTCTTTATGTAGTGTTGTGGTGTCTCTCTTTATGTAGTGTTGTGGTGTCTCTCTTTATGTAGTGTTGTGGTGTCTCTCTTTATGTAGTGTTGTGGTGTCTCTCTTTATGTAGTGTTGTAGTGTCTCTCTTTATGTAGTGTTGTGGTGTCTCTCTCTTTATGTAGTGTTGTGGTGTCTCTCTTTATGTAGTGTTGTAGTGTCTCTCTTTATGTAGTGTTGTGTTGTCTCTCTTTATGTAGTGTGTCTCTCTTTATGTAGTGTTGTGTTCTCTCTTTATGTAGTGTTGTGTTGTCTCTCTTTATGTAGTGTTGTGGTGTCTCTCTTTATGTAGTGTTGTGGTGTCTCTCTTTATGTAGTGTTGTGGTGTCTCTCTTTATGTAGTGTTGTGGTGTCTCTCTTTATGTAGTGTTGTGGTGTCTCTCTTTATGTAGTGTTGTGGTGTCTCTCTTTATGTAGTGTTGTGGTGTCTCTCTTTATGTAGTGTTGTGGTGTCTCTCTTTATGTAGTGTTGTGGTGTCTCTCTTTATGTAGTGTTGTGGTGTCTCTCTTTATGTAGTGTTGTGGTGTCTCTCTTTATGTAGTGTTGTGTTGTCTCTCTTTATGTAGTGTTGTGGTGTCTCTCTTTATGTAGTGTTGTGGTGTCTCTCTTTATGTAGTGTTGTGGTGTCTCTCTTTATGTAGTGTTGTGGTGTCTCTCTTTATGTAGTGTTGTTGTCTCTCTTTATGTAGTGTTGTGGTGTCTCTCTTTATGTAGTGTTGTGTTGTCTCTCTTTATGTAGTGTTGTGTGTGTCTCTCTTTATGTAGTGTTGTGGTGTCTCTCTTTATGTAGTGTTGTGGTGTCTCTCTTTCTTTATGTAGTCTCTCTTTATGTAGTGTGTCTCTTTATGTAGTGTTGTGGTGTCTCTCTTTATGTAGTGTTGTGTTGTCTCTCTTTATGTAGTGTTGTGGTGTCTCTCTTTATGTAGTGTTGTGGTGTCTCTCTTTGTGTAGTGTTGTGGTGTCTCTCTTTATGTAGTGTTGTGGTGTCTCTCTTTATGTAGTGTTGTGGTGTCTCTCTTTATGTAGTGTTGTGGTGTCTCTCTTTATGTAGTGTAGTGTTGTCTCTCTTTATGTAGTGTTGTTGTGTCTCTCTTTATGTAGTGTTGTGGTGTCTCTCTTTATGTAGTGTTGTAGTGTCTCTCTTTATGTAGTGTGTGGTGTCTCTCTTTATGTAGTGTTGTGTTGTCTCTCTTTATGTAGTGTTGTGGTGTCTCTCTTTATGTAGTGTTGTGTTGTCTCTCTTTATGTAGTGTTGTGGTGTCTCTCTTTATGTAGTGTTGTAGTGTCTCTCTTTATGTAGTGTTGTGGTGTCTCTCTTTATGTAGTGTTGTGTCGTCTCTCTTTATGTAGTGTTGTAGTGTCTCTCTTTATGTAGTGTTGTAGTGTCTCTCTTTATGTAGTGTTGTGGTGTCTCTCTTTATGTAGTGTTGTGTGTGTCTCTCTTTATGTAGTGTTGTGGTGTCTCTCTTTATGTAGTGTTGTAGTGTCTCTCTTTATGTAGTGTTGTGGTGTCTCTCTTTATGTAGTGTTGTGGTGTCTCTCTTTATGTAGTGTTGTAGTGTTTCTCTTTATGTAGTGTTGTGTTGTGTCTCTCTTTATGTAGTGTTGTGGTGTCTCTCTTTATGTAGTGTTGTGGTGTCTCTCTTTATGTAGTGTTGTGTTGTGTCTCTCTTTATGTAGTGTTGTAGTGTCTCTCTTTATGTAGTGTTGTGTGTCTCTCTTTATGTAGTGTTGTGGTGTCTCTCTTTATGTAGTGTTGTGGTGTCTCTCTTTATGTAGTGTTGTGGTGTCTCTCTTTATGTAGTGTTGTAGTGTCTCTCTTTATGTAGTGTTGTAGTGTCTCTCTTTATGTAGTGTTGTGGTGTCTCTCTTTATGTAGTGTTGTGTTGTCTCTCTTTATGTAGTGGCGTGGTGTCTCTCTTTATGTAGTGTTGTGTTGTCTCTCTATGTAGTGTTGTGGTGTCTCTCTTTATGTAGTGTTGTGTGTCTCTCTTTATGTAGTGTTGTGGTGTCTCTCTTTATGTAGTGTTGTAGTGTCTCTCTTTATGTAGTGTTGTAGTGTCTCTCTTTATGTAGTGTTGTAGTGTCTCTCTTTATGTAGTGTTGTAGTGTCTCTCTTTATGTAGTGTTGTGGTGTCTCTCTCTTTATGTAGTGTTGTGTGTCTCTCTTTATGTAGTGTGTGTGTCTCTCTTTATGTAGTGTTGTGGTGTCTCTCTTTATGTAGTGTTGTGGTGTCTCTCTTTATGTAGTGTTGTGGTGTCTCTCTTTATGTAGTGTTGTAGTGTCTCTCTTTATGTAGTGTTGTGGTGTCTCTCTTTATGTAGTGTCTCTCTTTATGTGTTGTGTCTCTCTTTATGTAGTGTTGTGGTGTCTCTCTTTATGTAGTGTTGTAGTGTCTCTCTTTATGTAGTGTTGTGGTGTCTCTCTTTATGTAGTGTTGTAGTGTCTCTCTTTATGTAGTGTTGTTTGTCTCTCTTTATGTAGTGTTGTAGTTGTCTCTCTTTATGTAGTGTTGTGGTGTCTCTCTTTATGTAGTGTTGTGTTGTCTCTCTTTATGTAGTGTTGTGTTGTCTCTCTTTATGTAGTGTTGTGGTGTCTCTCTTTATGTAGTGTTGTGGTGTCTCTCTTTATGTAGTGTTGTGTTGTCTCTCTTTATGTAGTGTGTGGTGTCTCTCTTTATGTAGTGTTGTTGTGTGTCTCTCTTTATGTAGTGTTGTGGTGTCTCTCTTTATGTAGTGTGTGTTGTCTCTCTTTATGTAGTGTTGTGTTGTCTCTCTTTATGTAGTGTTGTGTTGTCTCTCTTTATGTAGTGTTGTGGTGTCTCTCTTTATGTAGTGTTGTGTTGTCTCTCTTTATGTAGTGTTGTGTTGTCTCTCTTTATGTAGTGTTGTGTTGTCTCTCTTTATGTAGTGTTGTGGTGTCTCTCTTTATGTAGTGTTGTAGTGTCTCTCTTTATGTAGTGTTGTAGTGTCTCTCTTTATGTAGTGTTGTGGTGTCTCTCTTTATGTAGTGTTGTGGTGTCTCTCTTTATGTAGTGTTGTGGTGTCTCTCTTTATGTAGTGTTGTGGTGTCTCTCTTTATGTAGTGTTGTGTTGTCTCTCTTTATGTAGTGTTCTGGTGTCTCTCTTTATGTAGTGTTGTGGTGTCTCTCTTTATGTCGTGTTGTGGTGTCTGTCTTTATGTAGTGTTGTAGTGTCTCTCTTTATGTAGTGTTGTAGTGTATCTCTTTATGTAGTGTTGTAGTGTCTCTCTTTATGTTGTGTTGTGTGTCTCTCTTTATTATGTAGTGTTGTGTGTCTCTCTTTATGTAGTGTTGTAGTGTCTCTCTTTATGTAGTGTTGTGGTGTCTCTCTTTATGTGGTGTTGTGGTGTCTCTCTTTATGTAGTGTTGTCTCCCTTTATGTAGTGTTGTTGTCTCTCTTTATGTAGTGTTGTGGTGTCTCTCTTTATGTAGTGTTGTGTTCTCTCTCTTTATGTAGTGTTGTGGTGTCTCTCTTTATGTAGTGTAGTGTTGTCTCTCTTTATGTAGTGTTGTGGTGTCTCTCTTTATGTAGTGTTGTGTGTGTCTCTCTTTATGTAGTGTTGTGGTGTCTCTCTTTATGTAGTGTTGTGTTGTCTCTCTTTATGTAGTGTTGTGGTGTCTCTCTTTATGTAGTGTTGTGGTGTCTCTCTTTATGTAGTGTTGTGGTGTCTCTCTTTATGTAGTGTCTCTCTTTTGTAGTGTTTGTCTCTCTTTATGTAGTGTTGTGGTGTCTCTCTTTATGTAGTGTTGTGGTGTCTCTCTTTTATGTAGTGTTGTGGTGTCTCTCTTTATGTAGTGTTGTGGTGTCTCTCTTTATGTAGTGTTGTGTTGTCTCTCTTTATGTAGTGTTGTAGTGTCTCTCTTTATGTAGTGCTGTGTTGTCTCTCTTTATGTAGTGTTGTGTTGTCTCTCTTTATGTAGTGTTGTGTGTCTCTCTTTATGTAGTGTTGTGGTGTCTCTCTTTATGTAGTGTTGTGGTGTCTCTCTTTATGTAGTGTTGTGTGTCTCTCTTTATGTAGTGTTGTGGTGTCTCTCTTTATGTAGTGTTGTGGTGTCTCTCTCTTTATGTAGTGTTGTGGTGTCTCTCTTTATGTAGTGTTGTGGTGTCTCTCTTTATGTAGTGTTGTGTAGTGTCTCTCTTTATGTAGTGTTGTGGTGTCTCTCTTTATGTAGTGTTGTAGTGTCTCTCTCTTTAGTGTAGTGTGTCTCTCTTTTGTAGTGTTGTCTCTCTCTCTTTATGTAGTGTTGTGTGTGTCTCTCTTTATGTAGTGTTGTAGTGTTGTCTCTCTTTATGTAGTGTTGTGGTGTCTCTCTTTATGTAGTGTTGTGGTGTCTCTCTTTATGTAGTGTTGTGGTGTCTCTCTCTTTATGTAGTGTTGTAGTGTCTCTCTTTATGTAGTGTTGTAGTGTCTCTCTTTATGTAGTGTTGTGGTGTCTCTCTTTATGTAGTGTTGTGGTGTCTCTCTTTATGTAGTGTTGTGTGTCTCTCTTTATGTAGTGTTGTGGTGTCTCTCTTTATGTAGTGTTGTGGTGTCTCTCTTTATGTAGTGTTGTGGTGTCTCTCTTTATGTAGTGTTGTGTTGTCTCTCTTTATGTAGTGTTGTGGTGTCTCTCTTTATGTAGTGTTGTGGTGTCTCTCTTTATGTAGTGTTGTGGTGTCTCTCTTTATGTAGTGTTGTGGTGTCTCTCTTTATGTAGTGTTGTGGTGTCTCTCTTTATGTAGTGTTGTGGTGTCTCTCTTTATGTAGTGTTGTGGTGTCTCTCTTTATGTAGTGTTGTGGTGTCTCTCTTTATGTAGTGTTGTGGTGTCTCTCTTTATGTAGTGTTGTGGTGTCTCTCTTTATGTAGTGTTGTGGTGTCTCTCTTTATGTAGTGTTGTGTTGTCTCTCTTTATGTAGTGTTGTGTGTGTCTCTCTTTATGTAGTGTTGTAGTGTCTCTCTTTATGTAGTGTTGTGGTGTCTCTCTTTATGTAGTGTTGTTGTGTCTCTCTTTATGTAGTGTTGTGGTGTCTCTCTTTATGTAGTGTTGTGGTGTCTCTCTTTATGTAGTGTTGTGGTGTCTCTCTTTATGTAGTGTTGTAGTGTCTCTCTTTATGTAGTGTTGTGGTGTCTCTCTTTTATGTAGTGTTGTAGTGTCTCTCTTTATGTAGTGTTGTAGTGTCTCTCTTTATGTAGTGTTGTGGTGTCTCTCTTTATGTAGTGTTGTGGTGTCTCTCTTTATGTAGTGTTGTGTGTCTCTCTTTATGTAGTGTTGTAGTGTCTCTCTTTATGTAGTGTTGTGGTGTCTCTCTTTATGTAGTGTGTGTCTCTCTTTATGTAGTGTTGTGGTGTCTCTCTTTATGTAGTGTTGTCTCTCTTTATGTAGTGTTGTGGTGTCTCTCTTTATGTAGTGTTGTGTTGTCTCTCTTTATGTAGTGTTGTGTTGTCTCTCTTTATGTAGTGTTGTGGTGTCTCTCTTTATGTAGTGTTGTAGTGTCTCTCTTTATGTAGTGTTGTGGTGTCTCTCTTTATGTAGTGTTGTGGTGTCTCTCTTTATGTAGTGTTGTGGTGTCTCTCTTTATGTAGTGTTGTGGTGTCTCTCTTTATGTAGTGTTGTGTTGTCTCTCTTTATGTAGTGTTGTGTTGTCTCTCTTTATGTAGTGTTGTGGTGTCTCTCTTTATGTAGTGTTGTGGTGTCTCTCTTTATGTAGTGTTGTGTTTGTCTCTCTTTATGTAGTGTTGTGGTGTCTCTCTTTATGTAGTGTTGTGTTGTCTCTCTTTATGTAGTGTTGTGGTGTCTCTCTTTATGTAGTGTTGTAGTGTCTCTCTTTATGTAGTGTTGTTGTCTCTCTTTATGTAGTGTAGTGTTGTCTTTATGTAGTGTTGTCTCTCTTTATGTAGTGTTGTGGTGTCTCTCTTTATGTAGTGTTGTGTCTCTCTTTATGTAGTGTTGTGTGTGTCTCTCTTTATGTAGTGTTGTGGTGTCTCTCTTTATGTAGTGTTGTGGTGTCTCTCTTTATGTAGTGTTGTGTTGTCTCTCTTTATGTAGTGTTGTGGTGTCTCTCTTTATGTAGTGTTGTGGTGTCTCTCTTTATGTAGTGTTGTGTTGTCTCTCTTTATGTAGTGTTGTGGTGTCTCTCTTTATGTAGTGTTGTAGTGTCTCTCTTTATGTAGTGTTGTGGTGTCTCTCTTTATGTAGTGTTGTGGTGTCTCTCTTTATGTAGTGTTGTGGTGTCTCTCTTTATGTAGTGTTGTAGTGTCTCTCTTTATGTAGTGTTGTGTTGTCTCTCTTTATGTAGTGTTGTGGTGTCTCTCTTTATGTAGTGTTGTGGTGTCTCTCTTTATGTAGTGTTGTAGTGTCTCTCTTTATGTAGTGTTGTGTTGTCTCTCTTTATGTAGTGTTGTGTTGTCTCTCTTTATGTAGTGTTGTGGTGTCTCTCTTTATGTAGTGTTGTGTTGTCTCTTTATGTAGTGTTGTAGTGTCTCTCTTTATGTAGTGTTGTAGTGTCTCTCTTTATGTAGTGTTGTGTTGTGTCTCTCTTTATGTAGTGTTGTGGTGTCTCTCTTTATGTAGTGTTGTGTTGTCTCTCTTTATGTAGTGTTGTGGTGTCTCTCTTTATGTAGTGTTGTGTTGTCTCTCTTTATGTAGTGTTGTGGTGTCTCTCTCTTTATGTAGTGTTGTGGTGTCTCTCTTTATGTAGTGTTGTGTGTGTCTCTCTTTATGTAGTGTTGTGGTGTCTCTCTTTATGTAGTGTTGTGGTGTCTCTCTTTATGTAGTGTTGTGTTGTCTCTCTTTATGTAGTGTTGTGGTGTCTCTCTTTATGTAGTGTTGTGGTGTCTCTCTTTATGTAGTGTTGTGGTGTCTCTCTTTATGTAGTGTTGTGGTGTCTCTCTTTATGTAGTGTTGTGGTGTCTCTCTTTATGTAGTGTTGTGGTGTCTCTCTTTATGTAGTGTTGTAGTGTCTCTCTTTATGTAGTGTTGTGGTGTCTCTCTTTATGTAGTGTTGTGGTGTCTCTCTTTATGTAGTGTTGTGGTGTCTCTCTTTATGTAGTGTTGTGGTGTCTCTTTATTATGTAGTGTTGTGGTGTCTCTCTTTATGTAGTGTTGTGGTGTCTCTCTTTATGTAGTGTTGTGGTGTCTCTCTTTATGTAGTGTTGTGGTGTCTCTCTTTATGTAGTGTTGTGGTGTCTCTCTTTATGTAGTGTTGTTGTGTGTCTCTCTTTATGTAGTGTTGTGGTGTCTCTCTTTATGTAGTGTTGTGGTGTCTCTCTTTATGTAGTGTTGTGTGTGTCTCTCTTTATGTAGTGTTGTGGTGTCTCTCTTTATGTAGTGTTGTGGTGTCTCTCTTTATGTAGTGTTGTAGTGTCTCTCTTTATGTAGTGTTGTGGTGTCTCTCTTTATGTAGTGTTGTGTAGTGTCTCTCTTTATGTAGTGTTGTGGTGTCTCTCTTTATGTAGTGTTGTGGTGTCTCTCTTTATGTAGTGTTGTGGTGTCTCTCTTTATGTAGTGTTGTGGTGTCTCTCTCTTTATGTAGTGTTGTGGTGTCTCTCTTTATGTAGTGTTGTGGTGTCTCTCTTTATGTAGTGTTGTGGTGTCTCTCTTTATGTAGTGTTGTGGTGTCTCTCTTTATGTAGTGTTGTGGTGTCTCTCTTTATGTAGTGTTGTGGTGTCTCTCTTTATGTAGTGTTGTAGTGTTGTCTCTCTTTATGTAGTGTTGTGGTGTCTCTCTTTATGTAGTGTTGTGGTGTCTCTCTTTATGTAGTGTTGTGGTGTCTCTCTTTATGTAGTGTTGTGGTGTCTCTCTTTATGTAGTGTTGTGGTGTCTCTCTTTATGTAGTGTTGTGGTGTCTCTCTTTATGTAGTGTTGTGTTGTCTCTCTCTTTATGTAGTGTTGTGGTGTCTCTCTTTATGTAGTGTTGTGGTGTCTCTCTTTATGTAGTGTTGTGGTGTCTCTCTTTATGTAGTGTTGTGTTGTAGTGTCTCTCTTTATGTAGTGTAGTGTTGTCTCTCTTTATGTAGTGTTGTGGTGTCTCTCTTTATGTAGTGTTGTGGTGTCTCTCTTTATGTAGTGTTGTGGTGTCTCTCTTTATGTAGTGTTGTGGTGTCTCTCTTTATGTAGTGTTGTGGTGTCTCTCTTTATGTAGTGTTGTGGTGTCTCTCTTTATGTAGTGTTGTGGTGTCTCTCTTTATGTAGTGTTGTAGTGTCTCTCTTTATGTAGTGTTGTGGTGTCTCTCTTTATGTAGTGTAGTTGTCTCTCTTTATGTAGTGTTGTGGTGTCTCTCTTTATGTAGTGTTGTGGTGTCTCTCTTTATGTAGTGTTGTGTGTGTCTCTCTTTATGTAGTGTTGTGGTGTCTCTCTTTATGTAGTGTTGTGTGTGTCTCTCTTTATGTAGTGTTGTTGTCTCTCTTTATGTAGTGTTGTGGTGTCTCTCTTTATGTAGTGTTGTGGTGTCTCTTTATGTAGTGTTGTGGTGTCTCTCTTTATGTAGTGTTGTAGTGTCTCTCTTTATGTAGTGTTGTGGTGTCTCTCTTTATGTAGTGTTGTGGTGTCTCTCTTTATGTAGTGTTGTGTGTCTCTCTTTATGTAGTGTTGTGTTGTCTCTCTTTATGTAGTGTTGTGGTGTCTCTCTTTATGTAGTGTTGTGGTGTCTCTCTTTATGTAGTGTTGTGTTGTCTCTCTTTCTAGTGTTGTGTTGTCTCTCTTTATGTAGTGTTGTGGTGTCTCTCTTTATGTAGTAGTTGTCTCTCTTTATGTAGTGGTGTCTCTCTTTATGTAGTGTTGTGGTGTCTCTCTTTATGTAGTGTAGTGTCTCTCTTTATGTAGTGTTGTGTGTGTCTCTCTTTATGTAGTGTTGTGGTGTCTCTCTTTATGTAGTGTTGTGGTGTCTCTCTTTATGTAGTGTTGTGGTGTCTCTCTTTATGTAGTGTTGTGTTGTCTCTCTTTTTATGTAGTGTTGTGGTGTCTCTCTTTATGTAGTGTTGTGTTGTCTCTCTTTATGTAGTGTTGTGGTGTCTCTCTCTCTATGTAGTGTTGTGTTGTCTCTCTTTATGTAGTGTTGTGGTGTCTCTCTTTATGTAGTGTTGTTGTGTCTCTCTTTATGTAGTGTTGTGTTGTCTCTCTTTATGTAGTGTTGTGTTGTCTCTCTCTTTATGTAGTGTTGTAGTGTCTCTCTTTATGTAGTGTTGTGTTGTCTCTCTTTATGTAGTGTTGTGGTGTCTCTCTTTATGTAGTGTTGTGGTGTCTCTCTTTATGTAGTGTATGTAGTGTCTCTCTTTATGTAGTGTTGTGGTGTCTCTCTTTATGTAGTGTTGTGGTGTCTCTCTTTATGTAGTGTTGTGGTGTCTCTCTTTATGTAGTGTTGTCTCTCTTTATGTAGTGTTGTAGTGTCTCTCTTTATGTAGTGTTGTAGTGTCTCTCTTTATGTAGTGTTGTGGTGTCTCTCTTTATGTAGTGTTGTGTTGTCTCTCTTTATGTAGTGTTGTGGTGTCTCTCTTTATGTAGTGTTGTAGTGTCTCTCTTTATGTAGTGTTGTGTGTCTCTCTTTATGTAGTGTTGTGGTGTCTCTCTCTTTATGTAGTGTTTAGTGTCTCTCTCTTTATGTAGTGTTGTAGTGTCTCTCTCTTTATGTAGTGTTGTGGTGTCTCTCTTTATGTAGTGTTGTAGTGTCTCTCTTTATGTAGTGTTGTGGTGTCTCTCTTTATGTAGTGTTGTGTTGTCTCTCTTTATGTAGTGTGTGGTGTCTCTCTTTATGTAGTGTTGTAGTGTCTCTCTTTATGTAGTGTGTGGTGTCTCTCTTTATGTAGTGTTAGTAGTGTCTCTCTTTATGTAGTGTTGTAGTGTCTCTCTTTATGTAGTGTTGTGTGTCTCTCTTTATGTAGTGTTGTGGTGTCTCTCTCTTTATGTAGTGTTGTGGTGTCTCTCTTTATGTAGTGTTGTGGTGTCTCTCTTTATGTAGTGTTGTGGTGTCTCTCTTTATGTAGTGTTGTGGTGTCTCTCTTTATGTAGTGTTGTGGTGTCTCTCTTTATGTAGTGTTGTGGTGTCTCTCTTTATGTAGTGTGTGGTGTCTCTCTTTATGTAGTGTTGTGGTGTCTCTCTCTTTATGTAGTGTTGTGGTGTCTCTCTCTATGTAGTGTTGTGTTGTCTCTCTTTATGTAGTGTTGTGGTGTCTCTCTTTATGTAGTGTTGTCTGTCTCTCTTTATGTAGTGTTGTGGTGTCTCTCTTTATGTAGTGTTGTGGTGTCTCTCTTTATGTAGTGTTGTAGTGTCTCTCTTTATGTAGTGTTGTGGTGTCTCTCTTTATGTAGTGTTGTGGTGTCTCTCTTTATGTAGTGTTGTGGTGTGTCTCTCTTTATGTAGTGTTGTGGTGTCTCTCTTTATGTAGTGTTGTGGTGTCTCTCTTTATGTAGTGTTGTGGTGTCTCTCTCTTTATGTAGTGTTGTGGTGTCTCTCTCTATGTAGTGTTGTGTTGTCTCTCTCTCTATGTAGTGTTGTGTTGTCTCTTTATGTAGTGTTGTGGTGTCTCTCTCTTTATGTAGTGTTGTGGTGTCTCTCTTCTATGTAGTGTTGTGTCTCTCTTTTGTAGTGTAGTGTCTCTCTCTTTATGTAGTGTTGTGGTGTCTCTCTTTATGTAGTGTTGTGGTGTCTCTCTCTTTATGTAGTGTTGTGGTGTCTCTCTTTATGTAGTGTTGTGGTGTCTCTCTTTATGTAGTGTTGTGGTGTCTCTCTTTATGTGTGTTGTGTTGTCTCTCTTTATGTAGTGTTGTAGTGTCTCTCTTTATGTAGTGTTGTAGTGTCTCTCTTTATGTAGTGTTGTGTTGTCTCTCTTTATGTAGTGTTGTGGTGTCTCTCTCTATGTAGTGTTGTGGTGTCTCTCTTTATGTAGTGTTGTGGTGTCTCTCTTTATGTAGTGTTGTGGTGTCTCTCTTTATGTAGTGTTGTGGTGTCTCTCTTTATGTAGTGTTGTGGTGTCTCTCTTTATGTAGTGTTGTGGCGTCTCTCTCTATGTAGTGTTGTGGCGTCTCTCTCTATGTAGTGTCTCTCTCTATGTAGTGTTGTGGCGTCTCTCTCTATGTAGTGTCTCTCTCTATGTAGTGTCTCTCTCTATGTAGTGTTGTGGCGTCTCTCTCTATGTAGTGTCTCTCTCTATGTAGTGTTGTGGTGTCTCTCTCTTTATGTAGTGTTGTGGTGTCTCTCTCTCTATGTAGTGTTGTGGTGTCTCTCTTTATGTAGACAGGTTGTCTCTCTTTATGTAGTGTTGTGGTGTCTCTCTCTATGTAGTGTTGTGGTGTCTCTCTCTATGTAGTGTTGTGGTGTCTCTCTCTCTATGTAGTGTTGTGGCGTCTCTCTCTATGTAGTGTTGTGGCGTCTCTCTTTATGTAGTGCTGTGGTGTCTCTCTTTATGTAGTGCTGTGGTGTCTCTCTTTATGTAGTCTTGTGGTGTCTCTCTCTCTATGTAGTGTTGTGGCGTGTCTCTCTCTATGTAGTGTTGTGGTGTCTCTCTCTATGTAGTGTTGTGGTGTCTCTCTTTATGTAGTATGTAGTGTAGTGTCTCTCTTTATGTAGTGTTGTAGTGTCTCTCTTTATGTAGTGTTGTGGTGTCTCTCTTTATGTAGTGTTGTGGTGTCTCTCTTTATGTAGTGTTGTGGTGTCTCTCTTTATGTAGTGTTGTGGTGTCTCTCTCTTTATGTAGTGTTGTGGTGTCTCTCTTTATGTAGTGTTGTGGTGTGTCTCTCTTTATGTAGTGTTGTGGTGTCTCTCTTTATGTAGTGTTGTGGTGTCTCTCTTTATGTAGTGTTGTGTGTCTCTCTTTATGTAGTGTTGTGTGTCTCTCTTTATGTAGTGTTGTGGTGTCTCTCTTTATGTAGTGTTGTGGTGTCTCTCTTTATGTAGTGTTGTGGTGTCTCTCTTTATGTAGTGTTGTGGTGTCTCTCTTTATGTAGTGTTGTGGTGTCTCTCTCTTTATGTAGTGTTGTAGTGTCTCTCTCTTTATGTAGTGTTGTGTGTGTCTCTCTTTATGTAGTGTTGTAGTGTCTCTCTCTTTATGTAGTGTTGTGGTGTCTCTCTTTATGTAGTGTTGTGGTGTCTCTCTTTATGTAGTGTTGTGGTGTCTCTCTCTTTATGTAGTGTTGTGGTGTCTCTCTTTATGTAGTGTTAGTGTCTCTCTTTATGTAGTGTTGTAGTGTCTCTCTTTATGTAGTGTTGTGTTGTCTCTCTTTATGTAGTGTTGTGGTGTCTCTCTTTATGTAGTGTTGTAGTGTCTCTCTTTATGTAGTGTTGTGTTGTCTCTCTTTATGTAGTGTTGTGTTGTCTCTCTTTATGTAGTGTTCTGGTGTCTCTCTTTATGTAGTGTTGTGGTGTCTCTCTTTATGTAGTGTTGTGGTGTCTCTCTTTATGTAGTGTTGTAGTGTCTCTCTTTATGTAGTGTTGTGGTGTCTCTCTTTATGTAGTGTTGTGTGTCTCTCTTTATGTAGTGTTGTGGTGTCTCTCTCTTTATGTAGTGTTGTGGTGTCTCTCTTTATGTAGTGTTGTGGTGTCTCTCTTATGTAGTGTTGTGGTCTCTCTTTATGTAGTGTTGTGGTGTCTCTCTTTATGTAGTGTTGTGGTGTCTCTCTTTATGTAGTGTTGTGGTGTCTCTCTTTATGTAGTGTTGTGTTGTCTCTCTTTATGTAGTGTTGTGGTGTCTCTCTTTATGTAGTGTTGTGGTGTCTCTCTTTATGTAGTGTTGTGTTGTCTCTCTTTATGTAGTGTTGTGGTGTCTCTCTTTATGTAGTGTTGTGGTGTCTCTCTTTATGTAGTGTTGTGGTGTCTCTCTTTATGTAGTGTTGTGGTGTCTCTCTTTATGTAGTGTTGTGGTGTCTCTCTTTATGTAGTGTTGTGGTGTCTCTCTTTATGTAGTGTTGTGGTGTCTCTCTTTATGTAGTGTTGTGGTGTCTCTCTCTTTATGTAGTGTTGTGGTGTCTCTCTTTATGTAGTGTTGTGGTGTCTCTCTTTATGTAGTGTTGTGTTGTCTCTCTTTATGTAGTGTTGTGGTGTCTCTCTTTATGTAGTGTTGTGGTGTCTCTCTTTATGTAGTGTTGTGTTGTCTCTCTTTATGTAGTGTTGTGGTGTCTCTCTTTATGTAGTGTTGTGGTGTCTCTCTTTATGTAGTGTTGTGGTGTCTCTTTATGTAGTGTTGTGGTGTCTCTCTTTATGTAGTGTTGTGTGTGTCTCTTTATGTAGTGTTGTGTGTCTCTCTTTATGTAGTGTTGTGGTGTCTCTCTTTATGTAGTGTTGTAGTGTCTCTCTTTATGTAGTGTTGTGGTGTCTCTCTTTATGTAGTGTTGTGGTGTCTCTCTTTATGTAGTGTTGTGGTGTCTCTCTTTATGTAGTGTTGTGGTGTCTCTCTTATGTAGTGTTGTGGTGTCTCTCTTTATGTAGTGTTGTGTTGTCTCTCTTTATGTAGTGTTGTGGTGTCTCTCTTTATGTAGTGTTGTGGTGTCTCTCTTTATGTAGTGTTGTGGTGTCTCTCTTTATGTAGTGTTGTGTTGTGTCTCTCTTTATGTAGTGTTGTGGTGTCTCTCTTTATGTAGTGTTGTAGTGTCTCTCTTTATGTAGTGTTGTGTCTCTCTTTATGTAGTGTTGTGTGTCTCTCTCTTTATGTAGTGTTGTGGTGTCTCTCTTTATGTAGTGTTGTAGTGTCTCTCTCTTTATGTAGTGTTGTAGTGTGTCTCTCTTTATGTAGTGTTGTGGTGTCTCTCTTTATGTAGTGTTGTGGTGTCTCTCTTTATGTAGTGTTGTGGTGTCTCTCTTTATGTAGTGTTGTGGTGTCTCTCTTTATGTAGTGTTGTGGTGTGTCTCTCTTTATGTAGTGTTGTGGTGTCTCTCTTTATGTAGTGTTGTGGTGTCTCTCTTTATGTAGTGTTGTGGTGTCTCTCTTTATGTAGTGTTGTGGTGTCTCTCTCTTTATGTAGTGTTGTGGTGTCTCTCTTTATGTAGTGTTGTGTGTGTCTCTTTATGTAGTGTTGTGGTGTCTCTCTTTATGTAGTGTTGTAGTGTCTCTCTTTATGTAGTGTTGTGTTGTCTCTCTTTATGTAGTGTTTGGTGTCTCTCTTTATGTAGTGTTGTGTGTCTCTCTTTATGTAGTGTTGTGTGTCTCTCTTTATGTAGTGTTGTAGTGTCTCTCTTTATGTAGTGTTGTGGTGTCTCTCTTTATGTAGTGTTGTGGTGTCTCTCTCTCTTTATGTAGTGTTGTGGTGTCTCTCTTTATGTAGTGTTGTGGTGTCTCTCTTTTATGTAGTGTTGTGGTGTCTCTCTTTATGTAGTGTTGTGGTGTCTCTCTTTATGTAGTGTTGTTGTCTCTCTTTATGTAGTGTTGTGGTGTCTCTCTTTATGTAGTGTTGTGGTGTCTCTCTTTATGTAGTGTAGTGTCTCTCTTTATGTAGTGTTGTGGTGTCTCTCTTTATGTAGTGTTGTAGTGTTGTCTCTTTATGTAGTGTTGTGGTGTCTCTCTTTATGTAGTGTTGTGGTGTCTCTCTTTATGTAGTGTTGTGGTGTCTCTCTTTATGTAGTGTTGTCAGTGTCTCTCTTATGTAGTGTTGTAGTGTCTCTCTTCATGTCGTGTTGTGTTGTCTCTCTTTATGTAGTGTTGTGTTCTCTCTTTATGTAGTGTTCTGGTGTCTCTCTTTATGTAGTGTTGTGGTGTCTCTCTTTATGTCGTGTTGTGGTGTCTGTCTTTATGTAGTGTTGTAGTGTCTCTCTTTATGTAGTGTTGTGGTGTCTCTCTTTATGTAGTGTTGTGTTGTCTCTCTTTATGTAGTGTTGTGTTGTCTCTCTTTATGTAGTGTTGTGGTGTCTCTCTTTATGTAGTGTTGTGGTGTCTCTCTCTTTATGTAGTGTTGTGTTGTCTCTCTTTATGTAGTGTTGTGGTGTCTCTCTTTATGTAGTGTTGTGGTGTCTCTCTTTATGTAGTGTTGTGTTGTCTCTCTTTATGTAGTGTTGTGTTGTCTCTCTTTATGTAGTGTTGTGGTGTCTCTCTTTATGTAGTGTTGTGTTGTCTCTCTTTATGTAGTGTTGTAGTGTCTCTCTTTATGTAGTGTGTAGGTGTCTCTCTTATATGTAGTGTTGTGGTGTCTCTCTTTATGTAGTGTTGTGGTGTCTCTCTTTATGTAGTGTTGTGGTGTCTCTCTTTATGTAGTGTTGTGGTGTCTCTCTTTATGTAGTGTTGTGGTGTCTCTCTCTATATGTGTGGTGTTGTAGTGTGTCTCTCTTTATGTAGTGTTGTAGTGTCTCTCTTTATGTAGTGTTGTGGTGTCTCTCTTTATGTAGTGTTGTAGTGTCTCTCTTATGTAGTGTTGTGGTGTCTCTCTTTATGTAGTGTTGTGTGTCTCTCTTTATGTAGTGTTGTGGTGTCTCTCTTTATGTAGTGTTGTGGTGTCTCTCTTTATGTAGTGTTGTCTCTTTATGTAGTGTTGTGGTGTCTCTCTTTATGTAGTGTTGTGGTGTGTCTCTTTATGTAGTGTTGTGGTGTCTCTCTTTATGTAGTGTTGTAGTGTCTCTCTTTATGTAGTGTTGTAGTGTCTCTCTTTATGTAGTGTTGTGGTGTCTCTCTTTATATAGTGTTGTGGTGTCTCTCTTTATGTAGTGTTGTGGTGTCTCTCTTATGTAGTGTTGTGGTGTCTCTCTTTATGTAGTGTTGTGGTGTCTCTCTTTATGTAGTGTTGTGGTGTCTCTCTTTATGTAGTGTTGTGGTGTCTCTCTTTATGTAGTGTTGTGGTGTCTCTCTTTATGTAGTGTTGTGGTGTCTCTCTTTATGTAGTGTTGTGGTGTCTCTTTATGTAGTGTTGTGTTGTCTCTCTCTTTATGTAGTGTTGTGGTGTCTCTCTCTTTATGTAGTGTTGTGGTGTCTCTCTTTATGTAGTGTTGTGGTGTCTCTCTTTATGTAGTGTTGTGGTGTCTCTCTTTATGTAGTGTTGTGGTGTCTCTCTTTATGTAGTGTTGTGTGTCTCTCTTTATGTAGTGTTGTGTGTCTCTCTTTATGTAGTGTTGTGGTGTCTCTCTTTATGTAGTGTTGTGTGTCTCTCTTTATGTAGTGTTGTGTGTCTCTCTTTATGTAGTGTTGTGTGTGTCTCTCTTTATGTAGTGTTGTGGTGTCTCTCTTTATGTAGTGTTGTGGTGTCTCTCTTTATGTAGTGTTGTGGTGTCTCTCTTTATGTAGTGTTGTGGTGTGTCTCTCTTTATGTAGTGTTGTGGTGTCTCTCTTTATGTAGTGTTGTGTGTCTCTCTTTATGTAGTGTTGTAGTGTCTCTCTTTATGTAGTGTTGTAGTGTCTCTCTTTATGTAGTGTTGTGTGTCTCTCTTTATGTAGTGTTGTGGTGTCTCTCTTTATGTAGTGTTGTGGTGTCTCTCTTTATGTAGTGTTGTGGTGTCTCTCTTTATGTAGTGTTGTGGTGTCTCTCTTTTGTAGTGTAGTGTGTGTCTCTTTATGTAGTGTTGTGTTGTCTCTCTTTATGTAGTGTTGTGGTGTCTCTCTTTATGTAGTGTTGTGGTGTCTCTCTTTATGTAGTGTTGTGGTGTCTCTCTTTATGTAGTGTTGTAGTGTCTCTCTATGTAGTGTTGTGGTGTCTCTCTCTTTATGTAGTGTTGTGGTGTCTCTCTTTATGTAGTGTTGTGGTGTCTCTCTTTATGTAGTGTTGTGGTGTCTCTCTTTATGTAGTGTTGTGGTGTCTCTCTTTATGTAGTGTAGTGTTGTGGTGTCTCTCTTTATGTAGTGTTGTGGTGTCTCTCTTTATGTAGTGTTGTGGTGTCTCTCTTTATGTAGTGTTGTGGTGTCTCTCTTTATGTAGTGTTGTGGTGTCTCTCTTTATGTAGTGTTGTGGTGTCTCTCTTTATGTAGTGTTGTGGTGTCTCTCTTTATGTAGTGTTGTGGTGTCTCTCTTTTATGTAGTGTTGTAGTGTCTCTCTTTATTTAGTGTTGTGGTGTCTCTCTTTATGTAGT
Source organism: Oncorhynchus nerka (assembly GCF_034236695.1). Taxonomy (NCBI): domain Eukaryota; kingdom Metazoa; phylum Chordata; class Actinopteri; order Salmoniformes; family Salmonidae; genus Oncorhynchus; species Oncorhynchus nerka. Next base: position 48,554,958 of record NC_088411.1, read on the forward strand.
GTTGTAGTGTCTCTCTTTATGTAGTGTTGTGGTGTCTCTCTTTATGTAGTGTTGTGGTGTCTCTCTTTATGTAGTGTTGTAGTGTCTCTCTTTATGTAGTGTTGTGGTGTCTCTCTTTATGTAGTGTTGTGGTGTCTCTCTTTATGTAGTGTTGTGGTGTCTCTCTTTATGTAGTGTTGTGTGTCTCTCTTTATGTAGTGTTGTGTGTCTCTCTTATGTAGTGTTGTGGTGTCTCTCTCTATGTAGTGTTGTGGTGTCTCTCTTTATGTAGTGTTGTAGTGTCTCTCTCTTTATGTAGTGTTGTGTCTCTCTCTTTATGTAGTGTTGTGGTGTCTCTCTCTATGTAGTGTTGTGGTGTCTCTCTTTATGTAGTGTTGTGGTGTCTCTCTTTATGTAGTGTTGTGGTGTCTCTCTCTAGTGTAGTGTTGTCTCTATGTAGTGTTGTGGTGTCTCTTTATGTAGTGTTGTGGTGTCTCTCTATGTAGTGTTGTGGTGTCTCTCTCTTTATGTAGTGTTGTAGTGTCTCTCTTTATGTAGTGTTGTGGTGTCTCTCTTTATGTAGTGTTGTGGTGTCTCTCTTTATGTAGTGTTGTGGTGTCTCTCTCTTTATGTAGTGTTGTGGTGTCTCTCTATGTAGTGTTGTGGTGTCTCTCTTTATGTAGTGTTGTGGTGTCTCTCTTTATGTAGTGTTGTGGTGTCTCTCTCTTATGTAGTGTTGTGGTGTCTCTCTTTATGTAGTGTTGTGGTGTCTCTCTTTATGTAGTGTTGTGGTGTCTCTCTTTATGTAGTGTTGTGGTGTCTCTCTCTATGTAGTGTAGTGTTGTCTCTCTTATGTAGTGTTGTGGTGTCTCTCTTTATGTAGTGTTGTGGTGTCTCTCTTTATGTAGTGTTGTTGTCTCTCTTTATGTAGTGTTGTGGTGTCTCTCTCTTTATGTAGTGTTGTGGTGTCTCTCTTTATGTAGTGTTGTGGTGTCTCTCTCTTGTAGTGTAGTGTTGTCTCTCTCTATGTAGTGTTGTGGTGTCTCTCTTTATGTAGTGTTGTGTTGTCTCTCTTTATGTAGTGTTGTGGTGTCTCTCTTTATGTAGTGTTGTGGTGTCTCTCTTTATGTAGTGTTGTGGTGTCTCTCTTTATGTAGTGTTGTGTTGTCTCTCTTTATGTAGTGTTGTGGTGTCTCTCTTTTTATGTAGTGTTGTGGTGTCTCTCTTTATGTAGTGTTGTGGTGTCTCTCTCTTTATGTAGTGTTGTGGTGTCTCTCTCTATGTAGTGTTGTGTTGTGGTGTCTCTCTCTATGTAGTGTTGTGGTGTCTCTCTCTATGTAGTGTTGTGGTGTCTCTCTCTATGTAGTGTTGTGGTGTCTCTCTCTATGTAGTGTTGTGGTGTCTCTCTTTATGTAGTGTTGTGGTGTCTCTCTCTATGTAGTGTTGTGGTGTCTCTCTCTCTATGTAGTGTTGTGGTGTCTCTCTCTTTATGTAGTGTTGTGGTGTCTCTCTCTATGTAGTGTTGTGGTGTCTCTCTTTATGTAGTGTTGTGGTGTCTCTCTCTTTATGTAGTGTTGTGGTGTCTCTCTTTATGTAGTGTTGTGGTGTCTCTCTTTATGTAGTGTTGTGGTGTCTCTCTTTATGTAGTGTTGTGGTGTCTCTCTCTATGTAGTGTTGTGGTGTCTCTCTCTCTATGTAGTGTTGTGGTGTCTCTCTCTTTATGTAGTGTTGTCTCTATGTAGTGTTGTGGTGTCTCTCTCTATGTAGTGTTGTGGTGTCTCTCTTTATGTAGTGTTGTAGTGTCTCTCTTATGTAGTGTTGTGGTGTCTCTCTCTTTATGTAGTGTTGTCTCTATGTAGTGTTGTGGTGTCTCTCTCTTTATGTAGTGTTGTGGTGTCTCTCTCTTTATGTTGTGTTGTCTCTCTATGTAGTGTTGTGTTATGTAGTGTCTCTCTTTAGTGTTGTGTTGTCTCTATTTATGTTGTGGTGTCTCTCTCTTTATGTAGTGTTGTGGTGTCTCTCTCTTTATGTAGTGTTGTGGTGTCTCTCTCTATGTAGTGTTGTGGTGTCTCTCTCTTTATGTAGTGTTGTGGTGTCTCTCTTTATGTAGTGTTGTGGTGTCTCTCTCTTATGTAGTGTTGTGGTGTCTCTCTCTCTATGTAGTGTTGTGGTGTCTCTCTCTTTATGTAGTGTTGTCTCTATGTAGTGTTGTGGTGTCTCTCTCTTTATGTAGTGTTGTGGTGTCTCTCTCTTTATGTAGTGTTGTCTCTATGTAGTGTTGTCTCTATGTAGTGTCTCTCTATGTAGTGTTGTGTTGTCTCTCTTTATGTAGTGTTGTCTCTATGTAGTGTTGTGGTGTCTCTCTCTTTATGTAGTGTTGTGGTGTCTCTCTCTATGTAGTGTTGTGGTGTCTCTCTCTCTATGTAGTGTTGTGGTGTCTCTCTCTTTATGTAGTGTTGTCTCTATGTAGTGTTGTGGTGTCTCTCTCTTTATGTAGTGTTGTGGTGTCTCTCTCTTTATGTAGTGTTGTCTCTATGTAGTGTTGTCTCTATGTAGTGTCTCTCTATGTAGTGTTGTGTTGTCTCTCTTTATGTAGTGTTGTCTCTATGTAGTGTTGTGGTGTCTCTCTCTTTATGTAGTGTTGTGGTGTCTCTCTCTATGTAGTGTTGTGGTGCAGTGTCTCTCTCTCTATGTAGTGTTGTGGTGTCTCTCTCTTTATGTAGTGTTGTCTCTATGTAGTGTTGTGGTGTCTCTCTCTTTATGTAGTGTTGTGGTGTCTCTCTTTATGTAGTGTTGTGGTGTCTCTCTCTATGTAGTGTTGTGGTGTCTCTCTCTATGTAGTGTTGTGGTGTCTCTCTCTTTATGTAGTGTTGTCTCTATGTAGTGTTGTCTCTATGTAGTGTTGTGGTGTCTCTCTTTATGTAGTGTTGGGTGGTCTCTCTCTTTATGTAGTGTTGTGGTGTCTCTCTCTTTATGTAGTGGTGTGGTGTGTCTCTCTTTATGTAGTGGTGTGTCTCTATGTAGTGTCTCTCTCTTTATGTAGTGGTGTCTCTCTCTTTATGTAGTGTTGTGGTGTCTCTCTCTCTATGTAGTGTTGTAGTGTCTCTCTTTATGTAGTGTTGTAGTGTGTCTCTCTCTTTATGTAGTGGTGTCTCTCTCTATGTAGTGTCTCTTGTCGTGATGTGTGTTTTGTACTACATTTTATTCCTCAGTCTCCGTCCCTGCAGGAGGCATTTTGCCTCGTTAGTAAGAATGTGTTCTTAATTGAATTGCCTAGTTAAATAACAAGACATCAAGAAAGGGGCAACCAGTGAAGAACAAACACCATTGTAAATACAACCCATATTTATCTTGATTGATTTTCCCTTTTGTACTTTAACTATTTGCACATTGTTACAACACTGTATATAGACATAATATAACTCTTGGAATGTCTCTATTCTTTTGAAACAGTTGTGCGTAATGTTTAATGTTAATTTCAGATTCTTCTGGTTATTTCACTTACTTTGAGCAATGTAAACAAATGTTTCCCATGCCAATAAATCCCTTTGAATTTATTTGAGACAGAGAGAATGTGAGCGAGGAAAACAAGAGCGCGAAAATACCTCAACATCGTCTTCAAATTAAATGTCAACAAAATATGTATGTGGCCTGAAAATAACTGCAGCTGTCTGCCAACTATGAATATGTGGGTCGTTTGCAGGACCTGTTTTCCACAGATGTAAAGCCATCTATAAACCACAACACGTTCTGCTTGGATCTCTTTGTTGCTACACTGTTTCCAGTTGTTAGATCATTTCTGATATTCTCTTAAAATGTTATGTTCTGTATTGTGATTTCCTCCTCCATGCCAAACTGAGACGTGTCTCTCTGTACACAGATGCATGGCTGAAACTGAGTGTGTGTTACTTACTGGTTAACTGCATCCTCCAGTTGTGCCTTGTGAACATCTTCAGACTGCATTGGCAAAAGAACACTCCTGCGCTAGGCTGGATTAGAAGCTCCCCACAACCTCCCACACCCACAAGACAGGAAGGGAAGACAGGGGTGAGACAGGAAGGGAAGACAGGGGTGAGACAGGAAGGGAAGACAGGGGTGAGACAGGAAGGGAAGACAGGGGTGAGACAGGAAGGGAAGACAGGGTGAGACAGGAAGGGAAGACAGGGTGAGACAGGAAGGGAAGACAGGGGTGAGACAGGAAGGGAAGACAGGGGTGAGACAGGAAGGGAAGACAGGGGTGAGACAGGAAGGGAAGACAGGGTGAGACAGGAAGGGAAGACAGGGGTGAGACAGGAAGGGAAGACAGGGGTGAGACAGGAAGGGAAGACAGGGGTGAGACAGGAAGGGAAGACAGGGGTGAGACAGGAAGGGAAGACAGGGGTGAGACAGGAAGGGAAGACAGGGGTGAGACAGGAAGGGAAGACCGGGGTGAGACAGGAAGGGAAGACAGGGGTGAGACAGGAAGGGAAGACAGGGGTGAGAAAGGAAGGGAAGACAGGGGTGAGAAAGGAAGGGAAGACAGGGGTGAGACAGGAGGGAAGACCGGGGTGAGACAGGAAGGGAAGACCGGGGTGAGACAGGAAGGGAAGACAGGGGTGTTTATGAATGTATTGTGTTTGATCCTTTAAATAAAGTGGATATAGGGCTGCTGTTTATGGCTCTAGAATGTCACTGGCATCTCAAGAAGCCCCAAAAGACAAGAAAGGGTGCTGATGTTTCGGATGAAACTTCCCTGTTACGGTTTGTTTTGTCTACACCATCTACAGATACAAACAAAACACATCTCAACACACCTCAATATATATCAACACACTTCAACACACCTCAATATATATCAACACATCTCAACACACCTCAATATATATCAACACATCTCAACACACCTCAATATATATCAACACATCTCAACACACCTCAATATATATCAACACACTTCAACACACCTCAATATATATCAACACACTTCAACACACCTCAATATATATCAACACACCTCAATATATATCAACACACCTCAATATATATCAACACACTTCAACACACCTCAATATATATCAACACACTTCAACACACCTCAATATATATCAACACATCTCAACACACCTCAATATATATCAACACACTTCAACACACCTCAATATATATCAACACATCTCAACACACCTCAATATATATCAACACACCTCAATATATATCAACACATCTCAATATATATCAACACACTTCAACACACCTCAATATATATCAACACATCTCAACACACCTCAATATATATCAACACATCTCAACACACCTCAATATATATCAACACACTTCAACACACCTCAATATATCAACACACCTCAATATATATCAAGACACCTCAATATATATCAACACATCTCAACACACCTCAATATATATCAACACACCTCAATATATATCAACACATCTCAACATACCTCAATATATATCAACACACTTCAACACACCTCAATATATATCAACACATCTCAACACACCTCAATATATATCAACACACTTCAACACACCTCAATATATATCAACACATCTCAACACACCTCAATATATATCAACACATCTCAACACACCTCAATATATATCAACACACCTCAATATATATCAACACACCTCAATATATATCAACACACTTCAACACACCTCAATATATATCAACACACTTCAACACACCTCAATATATATCAACACACCTCAATATATATCAACACATCTCAACACACCTCAATATATATCAACACATCTCAACACACCTCAATATATATCAACACACTTCAACACACCTCAATATATATCAACACACCTCAATATATATCAACACACTTCAACACACCTCAACACACCTCAATATATATCAACACATCTCAACACACCTCAATATATATCAACACACCTCAATATATATCAACACATCTCAACACACCTCAATATATATCAACACACTTCAACACACCTCAATATATATCAACACATCTCAACACACCTCAATATATATCAACACACTTCAACACATCTCAACACACTTCAACACACCTCAATATATATCAACACATCTCAACACACCTCAATATATATCAACACATCTCAACACACCTCAATATATATCAACACATCTCAACACACCTCAATATATATCAACACATCTCAACACACCTCAATATATATCAACACATCTCAACACACCTCAATATATATCAACACATCTCAACACACCTCAATATATATCAACACATCTCAACACACCTCAATATATATCAACACACCTCAATATATATCAACACACCTCAATATATATCAACACATCTCAACACACCTCAATATATATCAACACATCTCAACACACCTCAATATATATCAACACATCTCAACACACCTCAATATATATCAACACATTCAACACACCTCAATATATATCAACACATCAATCAACACACCTCAATATATATCAACACATCTCAATATAACACACCTCAATATATATCAACAACACACCTCAATATATATCAACACACTTCAATATACCTCAATATACATCTCAACACACCTCAATATATATCAACACATCTCAACACACCTCAATATATATCAACACATCTCAACACACCTCAATATATATCAACACATCTCAACACACCTCAATATATATCAACACAATATATATCAACACATATCAACACACCTCAATATATATCAACACACCTCAATATATATCAACACACACACACCTCAATATATATCAACACATCTCAACACACCTCAATATATATCAACACATCTCAACACACCTCAATATATATCAACACACTCAATATATATCACACCTCAATATATATCAACACACTCAATATATATCAACACACCTCAATATATATCAACACATCTCAACACACCTCAATATATATCAACACATCTCAATATATATCAACACATCTCAATATATATCAACACATCTCACACCTCAATATATATCAACACATCTCAACACACCTCAATATATATCAACACACCTCAACACACCTCAATATATATCAACACATCTCAACACACCTCAATCAATATATCAACACATCTCAACACACCTCAATATATATCAACAACACAATATATATCACACCTCAATATATATCAACATCAACACACTTCAAACACACCTCAATATACCTCAATATATATCAACACACCTCAATATATATCAACACATCTCAACACACCTCAATATATATCAACACATCTCTCAACACACCTCAATATATATCAACACATCTCAACACACCTCAATATATATCAACACATCTCAACACACCTCAATATATATCAACACATCTCAACACACCTCAATATATATCAACACATCTCAACACACCTCAATATATATCAACACATCTCAACACACCTCAATATATATCAACACATCTCAACACACCTCAATATATATCAACACATCTCAACACACCTCAATATATATCAACACACCTCAATATATATCAACACACCTCAATATATATCAACACATCTCAACACATATATATATCAACACACATCAATATATATCACATCTCAACACCTCAATATATATCAACACATCTCAACACACCTCAATATATATCAACACATCTCAACACACCTCAATATATATCAACACATCTCAACACACCTCAATATATATCAACACATCTCAACACACCTCAATATATATCAACACATCTCAATATATATCAACACATCTCAACACACCTCAATATATATCAACACATCTCAACACACCTCAATATATATCAACACACTTCAACACACCTCAATATATATCAACACATCTCAACACACCTCAATATATCAACACACTTCAACACACCTCAATATATATCAACACATCTCAACACACCTCAATATATATCAACACACTTCAACACACCTCAATATATATCAACACATCTCAATATATATCACATCTCAACACACCTCAATATATATCAACACATCTCAACACACCTCAATATATATCAACACACTTCAACACACCTCAATATATATCAACACATTCAACACACCTCAATATATCAACACACCTCAATCATATCAACACATCTCAATATATCAATATATATCAACACATCTCAACACACCTCAATATATATCAACAACCTCAATATATATCAACACATCTCAACACACCTCAATATATATCAACACATCTCAACACACCTCAATATATATCAACACATCTCAACACACCTCAATATATATCAACACACTTCAACACCTCAATATATATCAACACATCTCAACACACCTCAATATATATCAACACATTCAACACACCTCAATATATATCAAACACACATCAATATATATCAACAATCAACACCTCAATATATATCAACACATCTCAACACACCTCAATATATATCAACACATCTCAACACACCTCAATATATATCAACACATCTCAATATATATCACACAACACTCAATATATATCAACACATCTCAACACACCTCAATATATATCAACACATCTCAATCAATATATCAACACACTCAATATATATCAACACCTCAATATATATCAACACATCTCAACACACCTCAATATATATCAACACATCTCAACACACCTCAATATATATCAACACATCTCAACACACCTCAAATATATCAACACATCAACACACCTCAATATATATCAACACATCTCAACACACCTCAATATATATCAACACATCTCAACACACCTCAATATATATCAACACATCTCAACACACCTCAATATATATCAACACATCTCAACACACCTCAATATATATCAACACATCTCAACACACCTCAATATATATCAACACACATCTCAACACACCTCAATATATATCAACACATCTCAACACACCTCAATATATATCAACACATCTCAACACACCTCAATATATATCAACACATCTCAACACACCTCAATATATATCAACACATCTCAACACACCTCAATATATATCAACACATCTCAACACACCTCAATATATATCAACACATCTCAACACACCTCAATATATATCAACACACTTCAACACACCTCAATATATATCAACACATCTCAACACACCTCAATATATATCAACACACCTCAACACACCTCAATATATATCAACACATCTCAACACACCTCAATATATATCAACACACTTCAACACACCTCAATATATATCAACACACCTCAACACACCTCAATATATATCAACACATCTCAACACACCTCAATATATATCAACACACTTCAACACACCTCAATATATATCAACACATCTCAACACACCTCAATATATATCAACACACCTCAACACACCTCAATATATATCAACACATCTCAACACACCTCAATATATATCAACACATCTCAACACACCTCAATATATATCAACACATCTCAACACACCTCAATATATATCAACACACCTCAACACACCTCAATATATATCAACACACTCAACACACCTCAATATATATCAACATATCTCAACACACCTCAATATATATCAACACACCTCAACACACCTCAATATATATCAACACATCTCAACACACCTCAATATATATCAACACATCTCAACACACCTCAATATATATCAACACATCTCAACACACCTCAATATATATCAACACATCTCAACACACCTCAATATATATCAACACACCTCAACACACCTCAATATATATCAACACATCTCAACACACCTCAATATATATCAACACATCTCAACACACCTCAATATATATCAACACATCTCAACACACCTCAATATATATCAACACACCTCAACACACCTCAATATATATCAACACATCTCAACACACCTCAATATATATCAACACATCTCAACACACTTCAACACACCTCAATATATATCAACACACTCTCAACACACCTCAATATATATCAACACATCTCAACACACCTCAATATAACACATCTCAACACACCTCAATATATATCAACACATCTCAACACACCTCAATATATATCAACACACCTCAACACACCTCAATATATATCAACACATCTCAACACACCTCAACACACCTCAATATATATCAACACATCTCAACACATCTCAACACACCTCAATATATATCAACACATCTCAACACACTTCAATATATATCAACACACTTCAACACATCTCAACACACTTCAAACACACCTCAATATATATCAACACATCTCAACACACCTCAACAATATATATCAACACACATCTCAACACACCTCAATATATATCAACACACACATCTCAACACACCTCAATATATATCAACACATCTCAACACACCTCAATATATATCAACACATCTCAACACACCTCAATATATATCAACACACCTCAATATATATCAACACATCTCAACACACCTCAACACACCTCAATATATATCAACACACTTCAACACACCTCAATATATATCAACACATCTCACACCTCAACACACCTCAATATATATCAACACACTTCAACACACCTCAATATATATCAACACATCTCAACACACCTCAATATATATCAACACATCTCAACACACCTCAATATATATCAACACATCTCAACACACCTCAATATATATCAACACATCTCAACACACCTCAATATATATCAACACATCTCAACACACCTCAATATATCATCAACACATCTCAACACACCTCAATATATATCAACACATCTCAACACACCTCAATATATATCAACACATCTCAACACACCTCAATATATATCAACACATCTCAACACACCTCACATATATATCAACACATCTCAACACACCTCAATATATATCAACACACTTCAACACACCTCAATATATATCAACACACCTCAACACACTTCAATATATATCAACACCTCACCTCAATATATATCAACACATCTCAACACACCTCAATATATATCAACACACTTCAACACACCTCAATATATATCAACACACTTCAACACACTTCAATATATATCAACACACCTCAACACACCTCAATATATATCAACACATCTCAACACACCTCAATATATATCAACACACTTCAACACACTTCAATATATATCAACACACCTCAACACACCTCAATATATATCAACACATCTCAACACACCTCAATATATATCAATATCAACATCTCAACACACCTCAATATATATCAACACACTTCAACACACCTCAATATATATCAACACACTTCAACACACCTCAATATATCAACACATCAACACACCTCAATATATATCAACACATCTCAACACACCTCAATATATATCAACAACACATCTCAACACACCTCAATATATATCAACACATCTCAACACACCTCAACACACCTCAATATATATCAACACACATCTCAACACACCTCAATATATATCAACACATCTCAACACACCTCAATATATATCAACACATCTCAACACACCTCAATATATCATCATCTCACACTTCAACACACCTCAATATATATCAACACATCTCAACACACCTCAATATATATCAACACATCTCAACACACCTCAATATATATCAACACATCTCAACACACCTCAATATATATCAACACATCTCAACACATATCAATACATATCAACACATCTCAACACACCTCAATATATATCAACACATCTCAACACACCTCAATATATATCAACACATCTCAACACACCTCAATATATATCAACACATCTCAACACACCTCAATATATATCAACACATCTCAACACACCTCAATATATATCAACACATCTCAACACACTCTCACACCTCAATATATATCAACACATCTCAACACACCTCAATATATATCAACACATCTCAACACACCTCAATATATATCAACACACCTCAACACACCTCAAATATATCAACACATCTCAACACACCTCAATATATATCAACACATCTCAACACACCTCAATATATATCAACACATCTCAACACACCTCAATATATATCAACACATCTCAACACACCTCAATATATATCAACACACTCAACACACCTCAATATATATCAACACATCTCAACACACCTCAATATATATCAACACATCTCAACACACCTCAATATATATCAACACATCTCAACACACCTCAATATATATCAACACATCTCAACACACCTCAATATATATCAACACATCTCAACACACCTCAAATATATCAACACATCTCAACACACCTCAACACACTCAATCAATATATCAACACATCTCAACACACCTCAATATATATCAACACATCTCAACACACCTCAATATATATCAACACATCTCAACACACCTCAATATCAATATATCAACACATCTCAACACACCTCAATATATATCAACACATCTCAACACACCTCAATATATATCAACACATCTCAACACACCTCAATATATATCAACACATCTCAACACACTCAATATATATCAACACATTCAACACATCTCAACACACCATCAACACTTCAATATATATCAACACATCTCAACACACCTCAATATATATCAACACATCTCAACACACCTCAACACACTTCAATATATATCAACACACTTCAACACACTTCAATATATATCAACACACCTCAACACACCTCAATATATATCAACACATCTCAACACACCTCAACACACCTCAATATATATCCACACATCTCAACACACCTCAATATATATCAACACATCTCAACACACCTCAATATATATCAACACACCTCAATATATATCAACACATCTCAACACACCTCAACACACCTCAATATATATCAACACATCTCAACACACCTCAATATATATCAACACATCTCACCACATCTCAACACACCTCAATATATATCAACACACTTCAACACACCTCAATATATATCAACACATCTCAACACACCTCAATATATATCAACACATCTCAACACACCTCAATATATATCAACACATCTCAACACACCTCAATATATATCAACACACTTCAACACACTTCAATATATATCAACACACTTCAACACACTTCAATATATATCAACACACCTCAACACACCTCAATATATATCAACACATCTCAACACACCTCAATATATATCAACACATCTCAACACACCTCAATATATATCAACACACTTCAACACACTTCAATATATATCAACACACCTCAACACACCTCAATATATATCAACACATCTCAACACACCTCAATATATATCAACACACTTCAACACACTTCAATATATATCAACACACCTCAACACACTTCAATATATATCAACACATCTCAACACACCTCAATATATATCAACACATCTCAACACACCTCAATATATATCAACACACCTCAATATATATCAACACATCTCAACACACCTCAATATATATCAACACACTTCAACACACCTCAATATATATCAACACACTTCAACACACCTCAATATATATCAACACACCTCAATATATATCAACACATCTCAACACACCTCAATATATATCAACACATCTCAACACACCTCAATATATATCAACACACTTCAACACACCTCAATATATATCAACACACTTCAACACACCTCAATATATATCAACACACCTCAACACACCTCAATATATATCAACACATCTCAACACACCTCAATATATATCAACACATCTCAACACACCTCAATATATATCAACACACTTCAACACACCTCAATATATATCAACACATCTCAACACACTTCAACACACCTCAATATATATCAACACATCTCAACACACCTCAATATATATCAACACACTCTCAACACACCTCAATATATATCAACACATCTCAACACACCTCAATATATATCAACACATCTCAACACACCTCAATATATATCAACACATCTCAACACACCTCAATATATATCAACACATCTCAACACACCTCAATATATATCAACACATCTCAACACACCTCAATATATATGAACACATCTCAACACACCTCAATATATATCAACACACCTCAACACACCTCAATATATATCAACACATCTCAACACACCTCAATATATATCAACACATCTCAACACACCTCAATATATATCAACACACTTCAACACACCTCAATATATATCAACACACCTCAATATATATCAACACATCTCAACACACCTCAATATATATCAACACACCTCAACACACCTCAATTTATATCAACACATCTCAACACACCTCAATATATATCAACACATCTCAACACACCTCAATATATATCAACACATCTCAACACACCTCAATATATATCAACACACTTCAACACACCTCAATATATATCAACACACTTCAACACACCTCAATATATATCAACACACCTCAACACACCTCAATATATATCAACACATCTCAACACACCTCAATATATATGAACACATCTCAACACACCTCAATATATATCAACACACCTCAACACACCTCAATATATATCAACACATCTCAACACACCTCAACACACCTCAATATATATCAACACATCTCAACACACCTCAATATATATCAACACACTTCAACACACCTCAATATATATCAACACATCTCAACACACCTCAATATATTTCAACACACTTCAATATATATCAACACACTTCAACACATCTCAACACACTTCAACACACCTCAATATATATCAACACATCTCAACACACCTCAATATATATCAACACATCTCAACACACCTCAATATATATCAACACATCTCAACACACTTCAATATATATCAACACATCTCAACACACCTCAATATATATCAACACATCTCAACACACCTCAATATATATCAACACACCTCAATATATATCAACACATCTCAACACACCTCAACACACTTCAATATATATCAACACACTTCAACACACTTCAATATATATCAACACACCTCAACACACCTCAATATATATCAACACATCTCAACACACCTCAACACACCTCAATATATATCAACACATCTCAACACACCTCAATATATATCAACACATCTCAACACACCTCAATATATATCAACACACCTCAATATATATCAACACATCTATATATCACACCTCAACACACCTCAATATATATCAACACATCTCAACACACCTCAATATATATCAACACATCTCAACACATCTCAACACACCTCAATATATATCAACACATCTCAACACACCTCAATATATATCAACACATCTCAACACACCTCAATATATATCAACACATCTCAACACACCTCAATATATATCAACACATCTCAACACACCTCAATATATATCAACACACTTCAACACACTTCAATATATATCAACACACTTCAACACACTTCAATATATATCAACACACCTCAACACACCTCAATATATATCAACACATCTCAACACACCTCAATATATATCAACACATCTCAACACACCTCAATATATATCAACACACCTCAACACACCTCAATATATCTCAACACATCTCAACACACCTCAATATATATCAACAATCACATCTCAACACACCTCAATATATATATCAACACACCTCAATATATATCAACACACTCTCAACACACCTCAATATATATCAACACATCTCAACACACCTCAATATATATCAACACATCTCAACACACCTCAATATATATCAACACACCTCAATATATATCAACACATCTCAACACACCTCAATATATATCAACACATCTCAACACACCTCAATATATATCAACACACTTCAACACACCTCAATATATATCAACACACCTCAATATATATCAACACACTTCAACACACCTCAATATATATCAACACATCTCAACACACCTCAATATATATCAACACATCTCAACACACCTCAATATATATCAACACATCTCAACACACCTCAATATATATGAACACACTCAACACCTCAATATATATCAACACATCTCAACACACCTCAATATATATCAACACACTTCAACACACCTCAATATATATCAACACACCTCAACACACCTCAATATATATCAACACATCTCAACACATCTCATCAACACACCTCAATACATATCAACACACTCTCAACACACCTCAATATATATCAACACATCTCAACACACCTCAATATATATCAACACATCTCAACACACCTCAATATATATCAACACATCTCAACACATCTCAATCACACTTCAACACAACTCAATATATATCAACACATCTCAACACCTCAATATATATCAACACATCTCAACACACCTCAATATATATCAACACATCTCAACACACCTCAACATATATCATACACATCTCAACACACTCAATATATATCAACACATCTCAACACACCTCAATATATATCAACACGTCTCAACCTCAATATATATCAACACATCTCAACACATCTCAATATATATCAACACATCTCAACACACCTCAATATATATCAACACATCTCAACACACCTCAATATATATCAACACATCTCAACACACCTCAATATATCAACACATCTCAACACATCAATATATATCAACACACCTCAATATATATATCAACACATCTCAACACACCTCAATATATATCAACACATCTCAACACACCTCAATATATATCAACACATCTCAACACACCTCAATATATATCAACACATCTCAACACACTTCAATATATATCACACACACATCTCAACACACCTCAATATATATCAACACATCTCAACACACCTCAATATATATCAACACATCTCAACACACCTCAATATATCAACACACTTCAACACACCTCAATATATATCAACACACTTCAACACACCTCAATATATATCAACACATCTCAACACACCTCAATATATATCAACACATCTCAACACACCTCAATATATATCAACACACCTCAACACACCTCAATATATATCAACACATCTCAACACACCTCAATATATATCAACACATCTCAACACACCTCAATATATATCAACACACCTCAATATATATCAACACATCTCAACACACCTCAATATATATCAACACACTTCAACACACCTCAATATATATCAACACATCTCAACACACCTCAATATATATCAACACACCTCAATATATATCAACACATCTCAACACACCTCAATATATATCAACACATCTCAACACACCTCAATATATATCAACACATCTCAACACACCTCAATATATATCAACACACTTCAACACACCTCAATATATATCAACACATCTCAACACACCTCAATATATATCAACACACTTCAACACACCTCAATATATATCAACACATCTCAACACACCTCAATATATATCAACAACATCTCAACAACACCTCAATATATATCAACACATTCAACACACCTCAATATATATCAACACATCTCAACACACCTCAATATATATCAACACACATCTCAACACACCTCAATATATATCAACACATATCAATATAACACATCTCAACACACCTCAATATATATCAACACATCTCAACACACCTCAATATATATCAACACATCTCAACACACCTCAATATATATCAACACATCTCAACACACCTCAATATATATCAACACACCTCAATATATATCAACACATCTCAACACACCTCAATATATATCAACACACTCAACACACCTCAATATATATCAACACATCTCAACACACCTCAATATATATCAACACACTTCAACACACCTCAATATATCAACACATCTCAACACACCTCAATATATATCAACACACACCTCAATATATATCAACACACCTCAACACACCTCAATATATATCAATATCAACACATCTCAACACACCTCAATATATATCAACACATCTCAACACACCTCAATATATATCAACACATCTCAACACACCTCAATATATATCAACACATCTCAACACACCTCAATATATATCAACACATCTCAACACACCTCAATATATATCAACACATCTCAACACACCTCAACACACCTCAATATATATCAACACATCTCAACACACCTCAATATATATCAACACATCTCAACACACCTCAATATATATATCAACACATATATATCAACACACCTCAATATATATCAACACATCTCAACACACCTCAATATATATCAACACACTTCAACACACCTCAATATATCAACACATCTCAACACATCTCAACACACCTCAATATATATCAACACGTCCTCAATATATATCAACATTCAACACACCTCAATATATATCAACACACCTCAACACACCTCAATATATATCAACACATCTCAACACACCTCAATATATATCAACACATCTCAACACACCTCAATATATATCAAATCAACACACCTCAATATATATCAACACATCTCTCACACCTCAATATATATCAACACATCTCAACACACCTCAATATATATCAACATCTCATCTCAACACACCTCAATATATATCAACACATCTCAACACACCTCAATATATATCAACACATCTCAACACACCTCAATATATATCAACACATCTCAACACACCTCAATATATATCAACACATCTCAACACACCTCAATATATATCAACACATCTCAACACACCTCAATATATATCAACACACCTCAACACACCTCAATATATATCAACACATCTCAACACACCTCAACACACCTCAATATATATCAACACATCTCAACACACCTCAACACATCTCAACACACCTCAATATATATCAACACATCTCAACACATCAATATATATCAACACATCTCAACACACCTCAATATATATCAACACACCTCAACACACCTCAATATATATCAACACACCTCAACACACCTCAATATATATCAACACATCTCAACACACCTCAATATATATCAACACATCTCAACACACCTCAATATATATCAACACATCTCAACACACCTCAATATATATCAACACATCTCAACACACCTCAATATATCAACACATCTCAACACACCTCAATATATATCAACACATCTCAACACACCTCAATATATATCACACACACCTCAATATATATCAACACATCTCAACACACCTCAATATCAATATATATCAACACATCTCAACACACCTCAATATATATCAACACACTTCAACACACCTCAATATATATCAACACATCTCAACACACCTCAATATATATCAACACATCTTCAACACACAATATCAATCAACACATCAACACACTCAATATATATCAACACACCTCAATATATATCAACACACCTCAACACATCAATATATATCAACACATCTCAACACACCTCAATATATATCAACACATCTCAACACACCTCAATATATATCAACACATCTCAACACACCTCAATATATATCTCAACACACCTCAATATATATCAACACACTCAACACACCTCAATATATATCAACACACACACCTCAACACACCTCAATATATATCAACACATCTCAACACACCTCAATATATATCAACACATCTCAACACACCTCAATATATATCAACACATCTCAACACACCTCAATATATATCAACACATCTCAACACACCTCAATATATATCAACACATCTCAACACACCTCAATATATATCAACACATCTCAACACACCTCAAATATATCAACACACCTCAACACATCAATATATATCAACACATCTCAACACACCTCAATATATATCAACACATCTCAACACACCTCAATATATATCAACACATCTCAACACACCTCAAATATATCAACACATCTCAACACACCTCAATATATATCAACACACTTCAACACACCTCAATATATATCAACACACCTCAACACACCTCAATATATATCAACACATCTCAACACACCTCAATATATATCAACACATCTCAACACACCTCAATATATATCAACACATCTCAACACACCTCAATATATATCAACACATCTCAACACACCTCACATATATATCAACACATCTCAACACACCTCAATATATATCAACACACTTCAACACACCTCAATATATATCAACACATCTCAACACACCTCAATATATATCAACACATCTCAACACACCTCAACACATATCAACACATCTCAACACACCTCACACCTCAATATATATCAACACATCTCAACACACCTCAATATATATCACACACACCTCAATATATATCAACACATCTCAACACACCTCAATATATATCAACACATCTCAACACACCTCAATATATATCAACACATCTCAACACACCTCAATATATCAATCAACACACCTCAATATATATCAACACATCTCAACACACCTCAATATATATCAACACATCTCAACACACCTCAATATATATCAACACACTCAACACACCTCAATATATATCACACATCTCAACACACCTCAATATATATCAACACACCTCAAATATATATCAACACACTCAACACATCTCAATCAACACCTCAATATATATCAACACACTTCAACACATCTCAACACACCTCAATATATATCACAACACACTCAACACACCTCAAATATATCAACACATCTCAACACACCTCAATATATATCAACACACTCAACACACCTCAATATATATCAACACATCTCTCAACACACCTCAATATATATCAACACATCTCAACACATCAATATATATCAACACACTTCAACACACCTCAATATATATCAACACATCTCAACACACCTCAATATATATCAACACATCTCAACACACCTCAATATATATCAACACATCTCAACACACTTCAATATATATCAACACATCTCAACACACCTCAATATATATCAACACATCTCAACACACCTCAATATATATCAACACATCTCAACACACCTCAAATATATCAACACATCTCAACACACCTCAATATATATCAACACATCTCAACACACCTCAATATATATCAACACATCTCAACACACCTCAATATATATCAACACATCTCAACACACCTCAATATATATCAACACATCTCAACACACCTCAACACACCTCAATATATATCAACACATCTCAACACACCTCAATATATATCAACACATCTCAACACACCTCAATATATATCAACACACTTCAACACACCTCAATATATATCAACACATCTCAACACACCTCAATATATATCAACACATCTCAACACACCTCAATATATATCAACACATCTCAACACACCTCAATATATATCAACACATCTCAACACACCTCAATATATATCAACACACATCTCAACACACCTCAATATATATCAACACATCTCAACACACCTCAACACATCAACACATATCAACACACCTCAATATATATCAACACATCTCAACACACCTCAATATATATCAACACATCTCAACACACCTCAACACACCTCAATATATATCAACACATCTCAACACACCTCAATATATATCAACACATCTCAACACACCTCAATATATATCAACACATCTCAACACATCAATATATATCAACACACCTCAACATATATCAACACATCTTCAATATATATCAACACATCTCAACACACCTCAATATATATCAACACATCTCAACACACCTCAATATATATCAACACATCTCAACACACCTCAATATATATCAACACATCTCAACACACCTCAATATATATATATCAACACATCTCAAACACCTCATATATATCACACACACACACTTCAATATATATCAACACACCTCAACACACTCAATATATATCAACACATCTCATATATATCAACACATCTCAACACACCTCAATATATACACACCTCAATCAATATATCAACACATCTCAACACACCTCAATATATATCAACACATCTCAACACACCTCAATATATATCAACACACTTCAACACACCAATATATATCAACACACCAATCAATATATCAACACATCTCAACACACCTCAATATATATCAACACACATCTCAACACACCTCAATATATATCAACACATCTCAACACACCTCAATATATATCAACACATCTCAACACACCTCATATATATATCAACACATCTCAACACACCTCAATATATATCAACACATCTCAACACACCTCAATATATATCAACACACTTCTCAACACACCTCAATATATATCAACACATCTCAACACACCTCAATATATATCAACACATCTCAACACACCTCAATATATATCAACACACTCTCAATATATATCAACACATCTCAACACACCTCAATATATATCAACACATCTCAATCTCATATCAACACACTTCAATATATATCAACACACTTCAACACACTTCAATATATATCAACACATCTCAACACACCTCAATATATATCAACACATCTCAACACACCTCAATATATATCAACACACCTCAATATATATCAACACACCTCAATATATATCAACACATCTTCAACACACACTTCATATATATCAACACATCAACACACATTCAACACACTTCAATATATCAACACACTCAACACACCTCAATATATATCAACACATCTCAACACACCTCAATATATATCAACACATCTCAACACACCTCAATATATATCAACACACCTCAATAATATCAACACATCTCAACACACCTCAATATATATCAACAACAACACACAATATATATCAAACACATTCAACACACCTCAATATATATCAACACACTTCAACACACCTCAATATATATCACACCTCAACACACCTCAATATATATCAACACATCTCAACACACCTCAATATATATCAACACATCTCAACACACCTCAATATATATCAACACATCTCAACACACCTCAATATATATCAACATCATCTCAACACACTCAATATATACACACATCTCAATCAATATATATCAACACACATCCAATATATATCAACACATCTCAACACACCTCAATATATATCAACACATCTCAACACACCTCAATATATATCAACACATCTCAACACACCTCAATATATATCAACACATCTCAACACACCTCAATATATATCAACACACCTCAACACACCTCAATATATATCAACACATCTCAACACACCTCAATATATATCAACACACCTCAATATATCAACACATATCAACACACCTCAATATATATCAACACATCTCAACACACCTCACATCAATATATCAACACATCTCAACACACTCAATATATATCAACACACTCTCACATCAATATATCAACACATCTCAACACACCTCAATATATATCAACACATCAACACACCTCAAATATATCAACACATCTCAACACACCTCAATATATATCAACACATCTCAACACACCTCAATATATATCAACACATCTCAACACACCTCAATATATATCAACACACTTCAACACACTTCAATATATATCAACACACCTCAACACACCTCAATATATATCAACACATCTCAAAACACCTCAATATATATCAACACACCTCAATAAATATCAACACACCTCAATATATATCAACGCATCTCAACACACCTCAACACACTTCAATATATATCAACACACTTCAACACACTTCAATATATATCAACACACCTCAACACACCTCAATATATATCAACACACCTCAATATATATCAACACATCTCAACACACCTCAATATATATCAACAACACACCTCAATATATATCAACACAACACACTTCAATATATATCAACACATCTCAACACACCTCAATATATATCAACACATCTCAACACACCTCAATATATATCAACACACCTCAATATATATCAACACATCTCAACACACCTCAATATATATCAACACATCTCAACACACCTCAATATATATCAACACATCTCAACACACCTCAATATATATCAACACATCTCAACACACCTCAATATATATCAACACATCTCAACACACCTCAATATATCAACACATCTCAACACCTCAATATATATCAACACATCTCAACACACCTCAATATATATCAACACATCTCAACACACCTCATATATATCAACACATCTTCAACACACCTCAATATATATCAACACACCTCAACACACCTCAATACCTCAATATATATCAACACATCTCAACACACCTCAATATATATCAACACATCTCAACACACCTCAATATATATCAACACATCTCAACACACCTCAATATATATCAACACATCAACACACCTCAATATATATCAACACATCTCAACACACCTCAATATATATCAACACATCTCCTCAATATATCAATCACACATCTCAACACACCTCAATATATATCAACACACTCAACACACCTCAATATATATCAACACATCTCAACACACCTCAATATATATCAACACATCTCAACACACCTCAATATATATCAACACATCTCAACACACCTCAATATATATCAACACATCTCAACACACCTCAATATATCAACAACACATCTCAACACACCTCAATATATATCAACACATCTCAACACACCTCAATATATATCAACACATCTCAACCTCAATATATCAACACACACCTCAATATATATCAACACATCTCAACACACCTCAATATATATCAACACATCTCAACACACCTCAATATATCAACATCAACACACTCAACACACCTCAATATATCAACACATCTCAACACACTCAATATATATCAACACATTCAACACACCTCAATATATATCAACACATCTCAACACACCTCAATATATCAACATCAACACATCTCAATATATATCAACCTCAACACACCTCAATATATATCAACACATCTCAACACACCTCAATATATATCAACACATCTCAACACACTCAATATATATCAACACACTTCAACACACTTCAATATATATCAACACATCTCAACACACCTCAATATATATCAACACATCTCAACACACCTCAATATATATCAACACTCAATATATATCAACACACCTCAACACACCTCAATATATATCAACACATCTCAACACACCTCAATATATATCAACACACCTCAATATATATCAACACATCTCAACACACCTCAATATATATCAACACACCTCAATATATATCAACACACCTCAATATATATCAACACATCTCAACACACCTCAATATATATCAACACACTTCAACACACCTCAATATATATCAACACACCTCAACACACCTCAATATATATCAACACATCTCAACACACCTCAATATATATCAACACATCTCAACACACCTCAATATATATCAACACATCTCAACACACCTCAAATATATCAACACACTTCAACATCTCAACACATCTCAATATATATCAACACATCTCATATATACATTCAACACACCTCAATATATATCAACACATTCAACACACCTCAATATATATCAACACACCTCAATATATATCAACACACACCTCAATATATATCAACACACCTCAACACACCTCAATATATATCAACACACCTCAACACACCTCAATATATATCAACACATCTCAACACACCTCAATATATATCAACACATCTCAAACACTTCAATATATATCAACACACTCTCAACACACCTCAATATATATCAACACATCTCAACACACCTCAATATATATCAACACACATCTCAACACACCTCAATATATATCAACACATCTCTCAACACACCTCAATATATATCAACACATCTCAACACACCTCAACACACCTCAATATATATCAACACATCTCAACACACCTCAATATATATCAACACACTTCAACACACTTCAATATATATCAACACATCTCAACACACCTCAATATATATCAACACATCTCAACACACCTCAATATATATCAACACACTCAACACACCTCAATATATATCAACACATCAATATATCAACACATCAACACACCTCAATATATATCAACACACATCTCAACACACCTCAATATATATCAACACACCTCAACACACCTCAATATATATCAACACACTTCAACACACTTCAATATATATCAACACACCTCAACACACCTCAATATATATCAACACATCTCAACACACCTCAACACACTTCAATATATATCAACACACCTCAACACACCTCAATATATATCAACACATCTCAACACACCTCAACACACCTCAATATATATCAACACATCTCAACACACCTCAATATATATCAACACATCTCAACACACCTCAATATATATCAACATCAACACACCTCAATATATATCAACACATCTCACATATATATCAACACACTTCAACACACCTCAATATATATCAACACATCTCAACACACCTCAATATATATCAACACACCTCAACACACCTCAATATATATCAACACATCTCAACACACCTCAATATATATCAACACATCTCAACACACCTCAATATATATCAACACATCTCAACACACCTCAATATATATCAACACATCTCAACACACCTCAACACACTCAATATATATCAACACATCTCAACACACCTCAATATATATCAACACACCTCAACACACCTCAATATATATCAACACATCTCAACACACCTCAATATATCAATCACATCTCAACATCTCAACACACCTCAATATATATCAACACATCTCAACACACCTCAATATATATCAACACATCTCAACACACCTCAATATATATCAACACACCTCAATATATAACACACCTCAATATATATCAACACACCTCAATATATATCAACACATCTCAACACACCTCAATATATATCAACACATCTCAACACACCTCAATATATATCAACACATCTCAACACACCTCAATATATATCAACACATCTCAAACACCTCAATATATATCAACACACCTCAATATATATCAACACATCTCAACACACCTCAATATATATCAACACACTCAATATATATCAACACACCTCAATATATATCAACACATCTCAACACACCTCAATATATATCAACACATCTCAACAACAATATATATACACACTCTCAATATATATCAACACACCTCAACACACCTCAATATATATCAACACATCTCAATATATATCAACACACTCAATATATATCAACACATCTCAACACACCTCAATATATATCAACACATCTCAACACACCTCAATATATATCAACACACCTCAATATATATCAACACACCTCAATATATATCAACACATCTCAACACACCTCAATATATATCAACACATCTCAACACACCTCAATATATATCAACACACTTCAACACACCTCAATATATATCAACACACTCAATATATATCAACACACTTCTCAATATATATCAACACATCTCAACACACCTCAATATATATCAACACACTCTCAACACACCTCAATATATATCAACACATCTCAACACACCTCAATATATATCACACACCTCAATATATATCAACACATCTCAACACACACCTCAATATATATCAACACAATATATCTCAACACACACTCAATATATATCAACACATCTCAACACACCTCAATATATATCAACACATCTCAACACACCTCAATATATATCAACACATCTCAACACACCTCAATATATATCAACACATCTCAACACACCTCAATATATATCAACACATCTCAACACACCTCAATATATATCAACACATCTCAACACACTATATCAATATATATCAACACATCTCAACACACCTCAATATATATCAACACATCTCAACACACCTCAATATATATCAACACACTCAACACACCTCAATATATATCAACACACTCAACACACCTCAATATATATCAACACATCTCAACACACCTCAATATATATCAACACATCTCAACACACCTCAATATATATCAACACATCTCAACACACCTCAATATATATCAACACATCTCAACACACCTCATATATATCAACACATCTCAATATATATCAACACACAACACCTCAATATATATCAACACATCTCAACACACCTCAATATATATCAACACACCTCAATATATATCAACACATCTCAACACACCTCAATATATATCAACACATCCAACACTGTCTCAACACACCTCAATATATATCAACACATCTTCAACACACCACTACTCAATATATCAACACACACTCAACACATAGATCAATACATACAACACTCAACACACCTCAACACACCTAAAGAGAGACAAATATATATCAACACACTCATCAACACACTACATCAATATATATCAACACACTACACAAAGAGAGATACACACTACTAGAGAGAGACAACACACCTCAAATATATCAACACATCAACACACCTCATATATATCAACACATCAACACACCTCAATATATATCAACACATCTCAACAACACCTCAATATATATCAACACACCTAAAGAGAGAGACACCAATATATATCAACACACTTCAACACACTTCAACATATATCAACACATTCAAATAAAGATCAGAGACACCACAACACTACATAAGACAACACCACAACACTACATAAAGAGAGAGACAACACTACACAAAAGAGAGACAACACTACATAAAAAGAGAGACAACACTACATAAAGAGAGAGACACACACTACATAAAGAGAGAGACAACACTACATAAGAGAGAGACAACACACTACACAAAGAGAGAGACAACACTAAATAGAGAGACAACACTACATAAAGAGAGAGACAACACACATAAAGAGAGACAACACTATAAAGAGAGACAAACACAACACTACATAAAGAGAGACAACTACATAAAGAGAGAGACAACACTACATAAAGAGAGAGACAACACTACATAAAGAGAGACAACACTACAAAGAGAGAGACAACACTCAAAGAGAGACACACACACAACACTACATAAAAAGACAACACTACATAAAGAGAGACAACACAACACTACATAAAGAGAGACAACACAACACTACAAAAGAGAGACAACACTACATAAAAGAGAGACAACACACAACACTACATAAAGAGAGAGACAACTACATAAAGAGAGACAACACACATCAAAGAGAGAGACAACACTACATAAAGAGAGACAACACTACATAAAAGAGAGACACAACACTACATAAAGAGAGACACCACACTACAAAGAGAGAGACAACAACATAAAGAGAGAGACAACACTACATAAAGAGAGACAACACAACACTACATAAAGAGAGACACACACAACACTACATAAAGAGAGACAACACAACACTACATAAAAAGAGAGACACAACACACACTACATAAAGAGAGAGACAACACAACACTACATAAAGAGAGAGACACAACACTACATAAAGAGAGAGACAACACTACATAAAGAGAGACACATAAAGAGAACACACAACAAAGAGAGACAACACTACATAACATAAAGAGAGACAACACAACACTACATAAAGAGAGACAACACAACACTACATAAAGAGAGACAACACAACACTACATAAAGAGAGAGACACAACACTACATAGAGAGAGACACACTACACTACATAAAGAGAGACAACACAACACTACATAAAGAGAGACAACACAACATACAAAAGAGAGACACACAACATACATAAAGAGAGACAACACTACATAAAGAGAGAGACAACACAACACTACATAAAGAGAGACAACATAAAGAGAGAGACAACACTAAAGACAACACTACATAAAGAGACAACACTACATACATAAAGAGAGAGACACACAACACTACATAAAGAGAGACAACACAACACTACATAAAGAGAGAGACAACACTACATAAAGAGAGACAACACAACACTACAAAAGAGAGACAACACTACATAAAGAGAGACAACACTACATAAAGAGAGAGACACACAACACTACATAAAAGAGAGACAACACACACAAAAGAGAGACAACACTACATAAAGAGAGACACAACACTACATAAAGAGAGACAACACTACATAAAAGAGAGACACAACACTACATAAAGAGAGACAAGACAACACTACATAAAAGAGAGAGACAACACTACATAAAAGAGAGACAACACTACATAAAGAGAGAGACAACACTACATAAAGAGAGACAACACAACACTACATAAAAGAGAGACAACAACAGAACACTACATAGAGAGACAACACTACAAAAGAGAGACAACACTACATAAAGAGAGACAACACTACACTACATAAAGAGAGAGACACTACACAACACTACATAAAGAGAGACACACAACACTACATAAAGAGAGAGACAACACTACATAAAGAGAGAGACAACACTACATAAAGAGAGACAACACTACATAAAGAGAGACAACACTACATAAAGAGAGACACACAACACTACATAAAGAGAGACACACACAACACTACATAAAGAGAGACACACAACACTACATAAAGAGAGACACACTACATAAAGAGAGAGACAACACTACATAAAGAGAGAGACACAACACTACATAAAGAGAGAGACAACACTACATACAAAAGAGAGACAACACTACATAAAGAGAGACAACACAACACTACATAAAGAGAGACACAACACTACATAAAGAGAGACAAGACAACACTAGAGAGACAACATAAAAGAGAGACAACACAACACAAAACAGACAACAAAGAGAGACAACACAACACTACATAAAGAGAGACAACACAACACTACATAAAGAAGAGACACCAGACAGAGACAACACTACATAAAGAGAGAGACACACACTACATAAAGAGAGACAACACTACATAAAGAGAGACTACAACACTACATAAAGAGAGAGACAACACTACATAAAGAGAGAGACAACACTACATAAAGAGAGACAACACTACATAAAGAGAGACACACACAACACTACATAAAGAGAGACAACAACACACACAAAGAGAGACAGACAACACTACATACATAAAAGAGAGACACACACAACACTACATAAAGAGAGAGACACAACACTACATAAAGAGAGAGACAACACTACATAAAGAGAGACACCACAACACTACATAAAGAGAGAGACAACACAACACTACATAAAAGAGACACACAACACTACATAAAGAGAGAGACACAACACTACATAAAGAGAGACCACAACACTACATAAAGAGAGACACAACACTACATAAAGAGAGAGACACAACACTACACAAAGAGAGAGAGACAACACTACATAAAGAGAGAGACACACTACATAAAGAGAGACAACACTACATAAAGAGAGAGACACCACTACACATAAAGAGAGACAGACAACACTACATAAAGAGAGACACAACACTACATAAAGAGAGACAACACAACACTACATAAAGAGAGAGACAACACTACAAAGAGAGACAACACAACACTACATAAAAGAGAGACACACAACACTAATAAAGAGACAACACTACACTAATAAAGAGAGACAACACAACACTACATAAAAGAGAGACAACACTACATAAAAAGAGACAACACTACATAAAGAGAGACACAACACTACATAAAGAGAGACAACACAACACTACATAAAGAGAGACACACAACACTACATAAAGAGAGACACACACAACACCACATAAAGAGAGACAACACTACACAAAGAGAGAGACACAACACTAAAGAGAGACAACACAACACTACATAAAAGAGACACACACAACACTACATAAAAGAGAGACAACACAACACTACACTAAAAAGAGAGACAACACTACATAAAGAGAGACAACACTACATAAAGAGAGAGACACCACAACACTACACAAAGAGAGAGACAACACTACATAAAGAGAGAGACACCACAACACTACACAAAGAGAGAGACAACACTACATAAAGAGAGACAACACAACACTACACAAAGAGAGAGACAACACTACATAAAGAGAGACAACACAACACTACATAAAAGAGAGAGACAACACTACAAAGAGAGAGACAACACTACATAAAGAGAGAGACAACACAACACTACATAAAGAGAGACAACACAACACTACATAAAGAGAGACAACACAACACTACAAAGAGAGACAACACAACACTACAAAAGAGAGACAACACATAAAGAGAGACAACACTACATAAAAGAGAGACAACACTACACAACACTACATAAAGAGAGACAACAACACTACAAAGAGAGAGAGACAACACTACATAAAAGAGAGACATAAAGAGAGACAACACTACATAAAGAGAGAGACAACACTACATAAAGAGAGACAACACAACACTACATAAAGAGAGAGACACAACACTACATAAAGAGAGACAACACAACACTACATAAAGAGAGAGACACCACAACACTACATAAAGAGAGAGACAACACTACATAAAGAGAGACAACACTACATAAAGAGAGACACACAACACTACACAAAGAGAGAGACAACACTACATAAAGAGAGACAACACAACACTACATAAAGAGAGACAACACAACACTACAAAGAGAGACAACACAACACTACATAAAGAGAGACAACACAACATAAAGAGAGAGACAACACTACATAAAGAGAGACAACACAACACTACATAAAGAGAGACACACAACACTACATAAAGAGAGACAACACTACATAAAGAGAGACAACACTACACATAAAGAGAGACAACACAACACTACATAAAGAGAGAGACACAACACTACATAAAGAGAGACAACACTACATAAAGAGACAAACTACATAAAGAGAGAGACAACACTACATAAGAGAGAGACAACAGAGACAACACATAAAGAGAGACAACACAACACTACATAAAGAGAGACAGACAACACTACACAAAGAGAGAGACAACACTACATAAAGAGAGAGACAACACTACATAAAGAGACAACACAACACTACATAAAGAGAGACACCACAACACTACATAAAGAGAGACAACACAACACTACACAAAGAGAGACAACACAACACTACATAAGAGAGACAACAAACTACATAAAGAGAGAGACAACACTACATAAAAAGAGAGACAACACTACATAAAGAGACACTACAACACTACATAAAGAGAGACAACACAACACTACATAAAGAGAGACAACACACAAAAGAGAGACAACACTACAGAGAGACAACACTACATAAAAGAGAGACAACACACACTACATAAAGAGAGACAACACAACACTACATAAAAGAGACAACACTACATAAAGAGAGAGACAACACTACAAAAGAGAGAGACAACACTACATAAAGAGAGACAACACAACATAATAAAGAGAGACAACACTACATAAAGAGAGAGACAACACTACATAAAGAGAGAGACAACACTACATAAAGAGAGAGACAGAGACAACACTACAAAGAGAGAGAGACAACACTACATAAAGAGAGACAACACAACACTACATAAAGAGAGACAACACTACATAAAGAGAGACACACAACACTACATAAAGAGAGACACAACACTACATAAAGAGAGACAACACAACACTACATAAAGAGAGAGACAACACTACACAACACTACATAAAAGAGAGACAACACAACACTACATAAAGAGAGACAACACAACACTACATAAAAGAGAGACAACACTACATAAAGAGAGACACACAACACTACATAAAAGAGAGACAACACAACACTACATAAAGAGAGACACTACATAAAGAGAGAGACAACACTACATAAAAGAGAGACAACACTACACTACATAAAGAGAGACAACACAACACTACATAAAGAGAGACAAGACAACACTACATAAAGAGAGACAACACTACATACATAAAGAGACAACACAACACTACATAAAAGAGAGACAACACAACACTACATAAAGAGAGAGACAACACTACATAAAGAGAGACAACACAACACTACATAAAGAGAGAGACAACACTACATAAAGAGAGACAAAGAGAGAGACCACTACATAAAGAGAGAGACACTACAACACTACATAAAGAGAGAGACAACACTACACAAAGAGAGAGACAACACTACATAAAGAGAGACACCACAACACTACATAAAGAGAGAGACACATAAAGAGAGACAACACTACATAAAGAGAGACAACACAACACTACATAAAGAGAGAGAAACAACACTACATAAAGAGAGACAACACAACACTACACATAAAGAGAGACAGACAACACTACATAAAAAGAGAGACAACACTACATAATAGAGAGAGACAACACTACATACAAGAGAGAGACACTACACAACACTACATAAAAGAGAGAGACAACACAACACTACATAAAGAGAGACAACCACAACACTACATAAAGAGAGAGACACAACACTACATAAAGAGAGACAACACTACATAAAGAGAGAGACAACACTACACAAAAGAGAGACAACACAACACTACATAAAGAGAGACACACTACAAAGAGAGACAACACTACATAAAGAGAGAGACACACAACACTACATAAAGAGAGAGACAACAACACAAATAAAGAGAGACAACACAACACTAAAAGAGAGACAACACTACATAAAGAGACAACACTACATAAAGAGAGAGACACAACACTACATAAAGAGAGACAACACTACATAAAGAGAGACAACAACACATAAAGAGAGACAACACAACATACATAAAGAGAGACAACACTACACACTACAAAAGAGAGACAACACAACACTACATAAAGAGAGACAACACAACACTACATAAAGAGAGACAACAACACTACATAAAGAGAGAGACAACACTACATAAAGAGAGACAACACTACACTACATAAAGAGAGACAACACTACATAAAGAGAGACAACACAACACTACATAAAGAGAGACACACAACACTACATAAAGAGAGACACAACACTACATAAAGAGAGACACACAACACTACATAAAGAGAGACAACACAACACTACATAAAGAGAGACAACACAACACTACATAAAGAGAGACAACACTACATAAAGAGAGACAACACAACACTACATAAAGAGAGACAAAGAGAGTGCACCACAACACTACATAGAGAGACAACACTACAAGAGAGAGACAACACTACATAAAGAGAGACACACAACACTACATAAAAGAGAGACAACACTACATAAAAGAGAGACAACACTACACAACACTACATAAAGAGAGACAACACTACACAAAGAGAGACAACACTACATAAAAAGAGAGACACACACAACACTACATAAAGAGAGAGACAACACTACATAAAGAGAGAGACAACACTACATAAAAGAGAGACAACACTACAGACACACTACACAAAGAGAGAGACACACAACACTACACAAAGAGAGAGACAACACAACACATAAAGAGAGAGACAACACTACATAAAGAGAGACAACACAACACTAAAAGAGAGACAACACAACACTACATAAAGAGAGACAACACTACATAAAGAGAGACAACACTACACTAAAAGAGAGACACACAACACTACACAAAGAGAGACACAACACAACACTACATAAAGAGAGACAACACTACATAAAGAGACAACAACAACACTACATAAAGAGAGAGACAACACTACATAAAGAGAGACAACACTACATAAAGAGAGACAACACTACATAAAGAGAGAGACAACACTACATAAAGAGAGACAACACAACACTACATAAAGAGAGACAACACAACACTACATAAAGAGAGACAACACTACATAAAGAGAGAGACAACACTACATAAAGAGAGACAACACAACACTACATAAAGAGAGACAACACAACACTACATAAAGAGAGACACACAACACTACATAAAGAGAGACAACACAACACTACATAAAGAGAGACAACACAACACTACATAAAGAGAGAGACACAACACTACATAAAGAGAGAGACAACACTACATAAAGAGAGAGACACAACACTACATAAAGAGAGACAACAACAACTACATAAAGAGAGACACACAACACTACATAAAGAGAGACAACACTACACAAAGAGAGACACACAACACTACATAAAGAGAGACACACAACACTACATAAAGAGAGACAACACAACACTACATAAGAGAGACACCACAACAAAGAGACACACAACAGAGAACAACACTACATAAAGAGAGACACACAACACTACATAAAGAGAGACAACACTACATACATAAAGAGAGACACTACACTACATAAAGAGAGAAGACAACACTACATAAAGAGAGACAACAACATAGAGACAACACTACATAAAAGAGAGACACACTAAAGAGAGAGACAACACTACATACAAAGAGAGAGACAACACTACACAAAGAGAGAGACAACACTACATAAAGAGAGACACTACATAGAGACAACACTACATAAAGAGAGAGAACACAACACTACATAAAGAGAGACAAGACAACACTACATAAAGAGAGAGACAACACTACATAAAGAGAGAGACAACACTACACAGAGAGACAACACTACATAAAAGAGAGACAACACTACATAAAGAGAGAGACAACACTACATAAAGAGAGACAAACAACACTACATAAAGAGAGACACTACATAAAGAGAGACAACACAACACTACATAAAGAGAGAGACAACACTACATAAAGAGAGACACACAACACTACATAAAGAGAGACAAGACAACACTACATAAAGAGAGACAACAGAGACACTACATAAAGAGAGAGACAACACAACACTACAAAAGAGAGACACTAACACAACACTACATAAAGAGAGAGACACAACACTACATAAAGAGAGACACACACTACATAAAGAGAGAGACAACACTACACTACATAGAGAGAGACAACACTACATAAAGAGAGAGACAACACAACAACACATAGAGACAACACTAAAAAGAGAGACACAACACTACATAAAGAGAGAGACAACACTACATAAAGAGAGACAACACAACACTACATAAAGAGAGAGACAACACTACATAGAGACAACACTACATAAAGAGAGAGACACTACAACACTACATAAAGAGAGACAACACAACACTACAAAAGAGAGACAACACTACACAAAGAGAGACACTACACTACATAAAGAGAGACAACACTACATAAAAGAGAGACACTACAACACTACATAAAAGAGAGAGACAACACTACATAAAGAGAGACAACAACACTACATAAAGAGAGACAACAACACTAAAAAAGAGACAACACAACACTACAAAAGAGAGACAACACAACACTACATAAAAGAGAGACAACACAACACTACATAAAGAGAGACAACAACACTACATAAAGAGAGAGACAACACTACATAAAGAGAGAGACAACACTACATAAAGAGAGACAACACTACATAAAGAGAGACAACACTACATAAAGAGAGACAACACTACACTACATAAAGAGAGACAACACAACACTACATAAAGAGAGACACAACACTACATAAAGAGAGAGACAACACTACATAAAGAGAGACAACACAACACTACATAAAGAGAGACAACACAACACTACATAAAGAGAGAGACAACACTACATAAAGAGAGAGACAACACTACATAAAGAGAGAGACAACACTACATAAAGAGAGACAACACAACACTACATAAAGAGAGAGACACCACAACACTACATAAAGAGAGAGACAACACTACACAAAGAGAGACAGACACTACATAAAAGAGAGACAACACAACACTACATAAAGAGAGACAACACTACATAAAGAGAGAGACAACACATAAAGAGAGACAACAACACTACATAAAGAGAGAGACACACAACACTACACAAAAGAGAGACAACACACATAAAAGAGACAGACAACACTACATAAAGAGAGACAACACAACACTACATAAAGAGAGACAACACTACATAAAGAGAGACACACACTACATAAAGAGAGACAACACTACATAAAGAGAGACAACACTACATAAAGAGAGACAACACTACATAAAGAGAGACAACACAACACTACATAAAGAGAGACACAACACTACATAAAGAGAGACAACACTACATAAAGAGAGACAACACAACACTACATAAAGAGAGAGACACAACACTACACAAAGAGAGACAACACTACATAAAGAGAGAGACACAACACTACATAAAGAGAGACAACACAACACTACATAAAGAGAGAGACACAACACTACAAAGAGAGACACACAACACTACATAAAGAGAGAGACAACACAACACTACATAAAGAGAGAGACAACACTACATAAAGAGAGAGAGAGACACTACATAAAGAGAGACAACACTACATAAAGAGAGACACACAACACTACATAAAGAGAGACAACACAACACTACATAAAGAGAGACAACAACACTACATAAAGAGAGACAACACAACACTACATAAAGAGAGACACTACAACACACAACATAAAGAGAGACAACACAACACTACATAAAGAGAGACACACAACACTACATAAAGAGAGACAACAACACTACATAAAGAGAGACACTACACAACACTACACAAAGAGAGAGACAACACACATAAAGAGAGAGACAACACTACATAAAGAGAGACAACACAACACTACACTAAAAAGAGAGACAACACAACACTACATAAAAGAGAGACAACACTACACAAAAGAGAGACAACACTACATAAGAGAGACAAGAGAGAGACAACACAACACTACATAAAGAGAGACAAGACAACACTACATACAAAGAGAGAGACAACACTACACAAAGAGAGACAGACAACACTACATAAAGAGAGAGACAACACTACATAAAAGAGAGACAACACTACAAAAGAGAGAGACAACACTACATAAAAGAGAGACAACACTACATAAAGAGAGAGACAACACAACACACTACATAAAGAGAGACACCACAACACTACATAAAGAGAGACAACACAACACTACATAAAGAGAGACACAACACTACATAAAGAGAGACAACACAACACTACATAAAGAGAGAGAGACAACATAAAGAGAGACAACACTACATAAAAGAGAGACAACATAAAGAGAGACAACACTACATAAAAAGAGA
Organism: Oncorhynchus nerka; assembly: GCF_034236695.1. Classification (NCBI taxonomy): domain Eukaryota; kingdom Metazoa; phylum Chordata; class Actinopteri; order Salmoniformes; family Salmonidae; genus Oncorhynchus; species Oncorhynchus nerka. The sequence goes on from NC_088411.1 coordinate 48,593,780, forward strand.
GACAACACAACACTACATAAAGAGAGACAACACAACACTACATAAAGAGAGACAACACTACAAAAGAGAGAGACAACACTACATAAAGAGAGAGACACAACACTACATAAAGAGAGACAACACTACATAAAAGAGAGACAACAACACTACATAAAGAGAGACAAGACAACACTACATAAAGAGAGAGACAACACTACATAAAGAGAGACAACACTACATAAGAGAGAGACAACACAACACTACATAAAGAGAGAGACACAACACTACATAAAGAGAGAGACAACACTACATAAAGAGAGAGACAACACACTACACAACACTACATAAAGAGAGAGACACTACAACACTACATAAAGAGAGAGACAACACTACACAAAGAGAGAGACAACACTACATAAAGAGAGAGACAACACTACATAGAGACAACACTACATAAAGAGAGACAACACTACATAAAGTGAGACAACACTACATAAAGAGAGAGACACCACTACATAGAGAGAGACACCACAACACTGCATAAAGAGAGAGACAACACTACATAAAGAGAGAGACAACAACATAAAGAGAGACACAACACTACATAAAGAGAGAGACACCACTACATAAAGAGAGAGACAACACAACACTACATAAAGAGAGAGACAACACTACATAAAGAGAGACAACACAACACTACATAAAGAGAGAGACACCACTACATAGAGAGAGACACCACAACACTACATAAAGAGAGAGACACCACTACATAAAGAGAGAGACAACACTACATAAAAGAGAGACAACACTACATAGAGACAACACTACATAAAGAGAGACACTACAACACTACATAAAAGAGAGACAACACTACACAAAAGAGAGACAACACTACATAAAGAGAGACACAACAACACTACATAAAAGAGAGACAACACAACACTACATAAAGAGAGACACACTACATAAAGAGAGACAACACAACACTACAAAAGAGAGACAACACAACACTACATAAAGAGAGACACAACACTACATAAAGAGAGACACACTACAGAGAGACAACACTACATAAAGAGACAACACAACACTACATAAAGAGAGAGACAACACTACATAAAGACAGAGACAACACTACATAAAGAGAGACAACACAACACACAACACACAAAAGAGAGACACAACACTACATAAAGAGAGACACCACAACACTACATAAAAGAGAGACAACACAACACTACATAAAGAGAGAGAGACAACACTACATAAAGAGAGACAACACTACATAAAGAGAGAGACACAACACTACATAAAGAGAGACAACACAACACTACATAAAGAGAGACACCACAACACTACAACAGAGAGACAATAAAGAGAGAGACACAACACTACATAAAGAGAGAGACAACACTACATAAAGAGAGACAACACTACATAAAGAGAGAGACACTACTACATAAAGAGAGAGACACAACACTACATAAAGAGAGACAGACAACACTACATAAAGAGAGAGACAACACTACATAAAGAGAGAGACAACACTACATAAAGAGAGAGACAACACTACATAAAGAGAGACAACACTACATAAAGAGAGAGACACTACAACACTACATAAAGAGAGACAGACAACACTACACAAAGAGAGAGACAACACTACATAAAGAGAGACAACACAACATACATAAAGAGAGACAACACAACACTACATAAAGAGAGAGACACCACTACATAAAGAGAGACACCACAACACTACATAAAGAGAGAGACACAACACTACATAAAGAGAGAGACAACACTACATAAAGAGAGACAACACTACACAAAGAGAGAGACAACACTACACTACAAAAGAGAGACAACACTACATAAAGAGAGACAACACAACATACATAAAGAGAGACACTACAACACTACATAAAGAGAGACAACACTACACTACAAAGAGAGAGACAACACTACATAAAGAGAGAGACAACACTACAAAGAGAGAGACAACACTACATACAAGAGAGAGACAACACAACTACATAAAGAGAGAGACACTACAACACACTACATAAAGAGAGACAACACAACACTACATAAAGAGAGACAACACTACATAAAGAGAGACAACACTACATAAAGAGAGACACAACACTACATAAAAGAGAGACACCACAACACTACATAAAGAGAGACACACAACACTACATAAAGAGAGAGACAACACTACATAAAAGAGAGACAACACAACACTACATAAAGAGAGACAAGACAACACTACATAAAGAGAGACAACACACTACAAAGAGAGAACACACACAAAGAGAGACAACACAACACTACATAAAGAGAGAGACAACACAACACTACATAAAGAGAGACAACAACACTAAAAGAGAGACAACAACACTACATAAAGAGAGACACAACACTACATAAAGAGAGAGACAACACTACATAAAGAGAGACACATAAAGAGAGACTACATAAAGAGAGACAACACACATAAAAAAGAGAGACAACAGACACATAAAGAGAACACAACACTACATAGAGAGACAACACTACATAAAGAGAGAGACAACACTACATAAAGAGAGACAACACAACACTACATAAAAAGAGACACACAACACTACATAAAGAGAGACAGACAACACTACATAAAGAGAGACAACACAACACTACATAAAGAGAGACACTACACTACAAGAGAGACAACACAACACTACATAAGAAGAGACAACACAACACAAATAAAGAGAGACAACACAACACTACATAAAAGAGAGACAACACTACATAAAGAGAGACAACACAACATAAAAGAGAGACACACAACACTACATAAAGAGAGACAACAACACTACAAAAGAGAGACAACACTACACTACATAAAGAGAGAGAGACAACACAACACTACATAAAGAGAGACAACACAACACTACATAAAGAGAGACAACAACAACATAAAGAGAGAGACAACACTACATAAGAGAGAGACACAACACTACATACAAAGAGAGACAACACAACACTACATAAAGAGAGACAACACTACATAAAGAGAGACAACACAACACTACATAAAGAGAGACAACACAACACTACATAAAGAGAGAGACAACACTACATAAAGAGAGAGACAACACTACATAAAGAGAGACACACACACTACATAAAGAGAGACAACACACTACATAAAGAGAGACACAACACAACATAAAGAGAGACAACACACACATAAAGAGAGACAACAACACTACATAAAAGAGAGACACTACATAAAGAGACAACACTACATAAAGAGAGAGACACAACACTACACAAAGAGAGACAACACTACATAAAAGAGAGACAACACAACAACATAAAGAGAGACACCACAACACTACATAAAAGAGAGACAACACAACACTACAGAAAGAGAGACAACACAACACTACATAAAGAGAGACACATAGAGACACTACATAAAAGAGAGACAACACTACATACAAAAGAGAGACAGACAACACTACATAAAGAGAGACAGACAACACTACACAAAGAGAGAGACAACACTACATAAAGAGAGACAACACTACACTAAAGAGAGAGACAACACAACACTACATAAAGAGAGACAACACTACACTACATAAGAGAGAGACACTACACAACACTACATAAAGAGAGACACACAACACTACATAAAGAGAGACACAACACTACATAAAGAGAGAGACAACACTACATAAAGAGAGAGACAACACTACATAAAGAGAGACAACACAACACTACAAAAGAGAGACAACACAACACTACATAAAGAGAGACAACACAACACAAAGAGAGAGACAACACTACATAAAGAGAGACAACACTACATAAAGAGAGACAACACAACACTACATAAAGAGAGACAACAACACTACATAAAAGAGAGACAACACAGAGACAACACTACATAAAGAGAGACAACACACAACACACAAAAGAGAGACAACACAACACTACATAAAGAGAGAGACACTACATAAAGAGAGACAACACTACATAAGAGACAACACAACACTACATAAAAGAGACACACACAACACTACATAAAGAGAGACAACACAACACTACATAAAAGAGAGACAACACTACATAAAAGAGAGACAACACTACATAAAGAGAGACAACACAACACTACATAAAGAGAGACACACAACACTACATAAAGAGAGACAACACAACACTACATAAAAGAGAGACAACACAACACTACATAAAGAGAGACAGACAACACTACATAAAGAGAGAGACAACACTACATAAAGAGAGACACAACACTACATAAAGAGAGAGACAACACAACTACAAAAGAGAGACACTACATAAAGAGAGACAACACTACATAAAGAGAGAGACAACACTACACAAAGAGAGAGACAACACTACATAGACAACACTACATAAAGAGAGAGACAACACTACATAGAGACAACACTACATAAAGAGAGAGACACTACACCATTACATAAATAGAGAGACAACACTACACTAAAGAGAGAGACAACAACACTACAAAAGAGAGACACATAGAGACAACACTACATAAAAGAGAGACAACACAACACTACATAAAGAGAGAGACAACACTACACAAAGAGAGACAAGACAACACTACATAAAGAGAGACACACAACACTACATAAAGAGAGACAACACTACATAAAGAGAGAGACACAACACTACATAAAGAGAGACACAACACTACATAAATAAAGAGAGACACACAACACTACACAAAAGAGAGACAACAACACAACACTACATAAAGAGAGACAACACAACACTACATAAAGAGAGACAACACTACACAAAGAGAGAGACAACACTACATAAAGAGAGAGACAACACTACATAGAGACAACACTACATAAAGAGAGACAACACTACATAAAGTGAGACAACACTACATAAAGAGAGAGACACCACTACATAAAGAGAGAGACAACACTACATAAAGAGACAACACTACATAAAGAGAGAGACAACACTACATAAAGAGAGAGACACCACTACATAGAGACAACACTACATAAAGAGAGAGACACCACTACATAGAGAGAGACAACACTACACTACATAAAGAGAGAGACACCACTACATAAAGAGAGACACCACAACACTACATAAAGAGAGACACAACACTACATAAAGAGAGAGACAACACTACATAGAGAGAGAGACACCACTACATAGAGACAACACTACATAAAGAGAGAGACACTACAACACTACATAAAGAGAGATACAACACTACACAAAGAGAGATACAACACTACATAAAGAGAGAGACACCACTACATAAAGAGAGAGACAACACTACATAGAGAGAGAGACACCACTACATAGAGACAACACTACATAAAGAGAGAGACACCACTACATAGAGAGAGACAACACTACATAAAGAGAGAGACAACACTACACAAAGAGAGAGACAACACTACATAAAGAGAGAGACAACACTACATAGAGACAACACTACATAAAGAGAGAGACACTACAACACTACATAAAGAGAGAGACAACACTACACAAAGAGAGAGACAACACTACATAAAGAGAGAGACAACACTACATAAAGAGAGACAACACTACACTAAAAGAGAGACAACACAACACTACATAAAGAGAGACACAACACTACACAAAGAGAGAGACAACACTACATAAAGAGAGAGACATAGAGACAACACTACATAAAGAGAGACAACACTACATAAAGTGAGACAACACTACATAAAGAGAGAGAAACCACTACATAGAGAGAGACACCACAACACTGCATAAAGAGAGAGACAACACTACATAAAGAGAGAGACAACACTACATAAAGAGAGAGACAACACTACATAAAGAGAGAGACACCACAACACTACATAAAGAGAGAGACAACACTACATAAAGAGAGAGACACCACAACACTACATAAAGAGAGAGACAACACTACATAAAGAGAGAGAGAGACAACACTACATAAAGAGAGAGACAACACTACACAAAGAGAGAGACAACACTACATAAAGAGAGAGACAACACTACATAGAGACAACACTACATAAAGAGAGAGACACTACAACACTACATAAAGAGAGAGACACAACACTACATAGAGAGAGACACCACTACATAAAAGAGAGACAACACTACATAGAGACAACACTACATAAAGAGAGACACACACACTACATAAAGAGAGACAACACAACACTACAAAAGAGAGACAACACTACACAACACTACATAAAGAGAGACAACACTACATAAAAGAGAGACACACAACACTACATAAAGAGAGAGACACACAACACTACAAAAGAGAGACACAACACTACATAAAGAGAGACAACACTACATACAAAAGAGAGACAACACTACATAAAGAGAGACACACAACACTACATAAAGAGAGACACCACAACACTACATAAAAGAGAGACAACACAACACTACATAAAGAGAGACAACAACACTACATAAAGAGAGACAACACTACATAAAGAGAGACAACACTACATAAAAGAGAGACACCACACATAAAAGAGAGACAACACTACATAAGAGAGAGACACCACAAGAGACACTACATAAAGAGAGACAACACTACATAAAGAGAGAGACACACTACACAAAGAGAGAGACAACACTACATAAAGAGAGACAACACAACACTACAAAAGAGAGACAACACTACATAAAGAGAGACAACACAACACTACATAAAGAGAGACACAACACTACATAAAGAGAGAGACAACACTACACAAAAGAGAGAGACACAACACTACATAAAGAGAGAGACAACACACAACACTACATAAAGAGAGAGACACTACAACACTACATAAAGAGAGAGACAACACTACACAAAGAGAGAGACAACACTACATAAAGAGAGACAACACTACATAAAGAGAGAGACACCACTACATAGAGAGAGACACCACAACACTACATAAAGAGAGACACAACACTACATAAAGAGAGAGACAACACTACATAAAGAGAGACAACACAACACTACAAAGAGAGAGACAACACTACATAAAAGAGAGACAACACTACACAAAGAGAGAGACAACACTACATAAAGAGAGAGACAACACTACATAAAGAGAGACAACACTACATAAAGAGAGAGACACTACAACACTACATAAAGAGAGAGACAACACTACACAAAGAGAGAGACAACACTACATAAAGAGAGAGACAACACTACATAAAGAGAGACAACACTACATAAAGAGAGAGACAACACACTACATAAAGAGAGAGACAACACTACATAGAGACAACACTACATAAAGAGAGACAAGACAACACTACACAAAAGAGAGACAACACTACATACAAAGAGAGACAACACTACATAAAGAGAGACAACACTACATACATAAAGAGAGACAACACAACACTACATAAAGAGAGACACACAACACTACATAAAGAGAGAGACACAACACTACATAAAGAGAGAGACAACACTACACAAAGAGAGAGACAACACTACATAAAGTGAGACAACACTACATAAAGAAGAGACACCACTACATAGAGAGAGACACCACAACACTGCATAAAGAGAGAGACACCACAACACTACATAGAGAGAGAGACAACACTACATAAAGAGAGAGACAACACTACATAAAGAGAGAGACACCACTACATAAAGAGAGAGACAACACTACATAGAGAGAGACACTAAAGAGAGACAACACTACACTAAAGAGAGAGACAACACTACAAAGAGAGACACCACAACACTACATAAAGAGAGAGACACTACATAAAGAGAGACAACACTACATAAAGAGAGACAACACAACACTACATAAAAAGAGAGACAACACTACATAAAGAGAGAGACAACACTACATAAAAAGAGAGAGACAACACAACACTACAAAAAAGAGAGACACACTACATAGAGACAACACTATAAAGAGAGACAACACAACACTAAAGAGAGAGACACTACAACACTACATAAAGAGAGAGACAACACTACACAAAGAGAGAGACAACACTACATAAAGAGAGACAACACTACATAAAGAGAGACACAACACTACATAGAGAGAGACACACACTACATAAAAGAGAGACACCACAACACAGAGAGACAACACTACATAAAGAGAGACAACACAACACTACATAAAGAGAGACAACACTACATAAAGAGAGAGACAACACTACACAAAGAGAGAGACAACACTACATAAAGAGAGACAACACTACATAAAGAGAGAGACACTAAAGGGAGACAACACTACAAAAGAGAGACAACACAACACTACATAGAGAGAGACACCACAACACTGCATAAAGAGAGAGACAACACTACATAAAGAGAGAGACAACACTACATAAAGAGAGAGACAACACTACATAAAGAGAGAGACACCACTACATAAAGAGAGAGACAACACTACATAGAAAGAGAGACACCACTACATAAAGAGAGAGACAACACTACATAAAGACAGACAACTACATAAAGAGAGACAACACAACACTACATAAAGAGAGACACCACAACACTACATAAAGAGAGACACACAACACTACATAAAGAGAGAGACAAACTACACTAAAAAGAGAGACAACACAACACTACAAAAGAGAGACAACACTACATAAAGAGAGACAACACATAGAGACATACATAAAGAGAGACACTACAACACTACATAAAGAGAGAGACAACACTACACAAAGAGAGAGACAACACTACATAAAGAGAGACAACACTACATAGAGAGAGAGACACCACTACATAGAGAGAGACACCACAACATACATAGAGAGAGACACCACTACATAGAGACAACACTACATAAAGAGAGAGACACCACTACATAGAGAGAGACAACACTACATAAAGAGAGAGACAACACTACACAAAGAGAGAGACAACACTACATAAAGAGAGAGACAACACTACATAAAGAGAGACAACACTACATAAAGAGAGAGACAACACTACATAAAGAGAGAGACAACACTACATAGAGACAACACTACATAAAGAGAGAGACAACACTACATAAAGAGAGAGACAACACACACTACAAAAGAGAGACAACACTACTACAAAGAGAGACACTACAGAGACAACACTACATAAAGAGAGACAACACTACACAAAGAGAGACACAACACTACATAAAGAGAGACAACACTACATAAAAAGAGAGACAACAACACTACATAAAGAGAGACACAGAGAGAGAGACAACACAACACTACATAAAGAGAGAGACAACACTACATAAAAGAGAGACACACAACACTACATAAAGAGAGAGACAACACTACATAAAGAGAGACACACTACATAAAAGAGAGACAACACTACATAAAGAGAGAGACAACACTACAAGAGAGAGACAACACAACATAAATAAAGAGAGACAACAACACTACATAAAAGAGAGAGACAACACTACATAAAGAGAGACACACAACACTACATAAAAGAGAGACAACACAACATAAAGAGAGAGACACACAACACTACATAAAGAGAGACAACACTACATAAAGAGAGACACACAACACTACATAAAGAGAGACACAACACTACATAAAGAGAGACAAGACAACACTACATAAAGAGAGACACAACACTACATAAAGAGAGAGACAACACTACACAAAGAGAGACAGACAACACTACATAAAGAGAGAGACAACACTACATAAAGAGAGAGACACTACATAGAGACAACACTACATAAAGAGAGAGACACTACAACACTACATAAAGAGAGAGACAACACTACACAAAGAGAGAGACAACACTACATAAAGAGAGACAACACTACATAAAGAGAGACACACACTACATAAAGAGAGACACCACAACACTACATAAAGAGAGACACCACAACACACATAAAGAGAGACACACAACACTACATAAAGAGAGACAACACTACACAACACTACATAAAAGAGAGAACACAACACTACATAAAGAGAGAGACAACACTACATAAAGAGAGACAACAACACTACATAAAGAGAGACACACAACACTACATAAAGAGAGACACAACACAACACTACATAAAGAGAGAGACACACAACACTACATAAAGAGAGACACACAACACTACATAAAGAGAGACAACACAACACTACATAAAAGAGAGACAACACTACATAAAGAGAGAGACAACACTACATAAAGAGAGAGACAACACTACACAAAAAGAGAGACAACACTACATAAAAGAGAGACAACACTACACAACACTACATAAAGAGAGAGACACATAAAGAGAGAGACAACACTACACAAAAGAGAGACAACACTACACAAAGAGAGAGACAACACTACATAAAGAGAGACAACACTACATAAAAGAGAGACACACACAACACTACAAAGAGAGAGACACCACAACACTAGAGACAACACTAAAAAGAGAGAGACACAACACTACATAAAGAGAGAGACAACACTACATAAAGAGAGAGACAACACTACATAAAGAGAGAGACAACACTACATAAAGAGAGACAACACACAACACTACATAAAGAGAGAGACACACAACACTACATAAAAGAGACAGACAACACTACAAAAAGAGACACACAACACTACACAAAGAGAGAGACAACACTACATAAAGAGAGAGACAACACTACATAGAGAGAGACAACACTACATAAAGAGAGAGACAACACTACATAAAGAGAGAGACAACACTACATAGAGACAACACTACATAAAGAGAGACAACACTACACAAAGAGAGAGACAACACTACATAAAGAGAGAGACAACACTACATAGAGACAACACTACATAAAAGAGAGACACCACAACACTACATAAAGAGAGACAACACTACATAAAGAGAGAGACACCACAACACTACATAAAGAGAGATACACCACTACATAGAGAGACAACACTACATAAAGAGAGAGACAACACTACATAAAGAGAGAGACACACAACACTACATAAAGAGAGACAACACTACACTAAGAGAGAGACAACACTACATAAAGAGAGACAACACTACATAGAGAGAGACACCACTACATAGAGAGAGACACCACTACATAAAGAGAGAGACACCACTACAAAGAGAGACAACACTACATAAAGAGAGAGACACCACTACATAAAGAGAGAGACAACACTACATAAAGAGAGAGACAACACTACACAAAGAGAGAGACAACACTACATAAAGAGAGAGACAACACTACATAGAGACAACACTACATAAAGAGAGAGACACAACACTACATAAAGAGAGAGACAACACTACACAAAGAGAGAGACAACACTACACAAAGAGAGAGACAACACTACATAAAGAGAGAGACAACACTACATAAAGAGAGAGACAACACTACATAAAGAGAGAGACAACACTACATAAAGAGAGACAACACTACATAAAGAGAGACAACACACACATAAAGAGAGACAACACTACATAAAGAGAGACACCACAACACATAAAGAGAGACAACACTACATAAAGAGAGACAACACAACACTACATAAAGAGAGACAACACTACATAAAAGAGAGACAACACAACACTAAAGAGAGAGACACACAACACTACAAAAGAGAGACAACACTAAAGAGACACTACATAAAGAGAGACAACAGAGAGACACTACATACAGACAAAAGAGAGACAACACAACACTACATAAAGAGAGACAACACAACACTACATAAAAGAGAGACAACACTACACAAAGAGAGACAGACACCACTACATAAAGAGAGAGACACAACACTACATAAAGAGAGAGACAACACAACACTACATAAAGAGAGAGACACAACACTACATAGAGACAACACTACATAAAGAGAGAGACACACTACATAAAGAGAGACAACACTACATAAAGAGAGAGACAACACTACACAAAGAGAGAGACAACACTACATAAAGAGAGAGACAACACTACACAAAGAGAGAGACAACACTACATAAAGAGAGAGACAACACTACATAGAGACAACACTACATAAAGAGAGACAACACAACACTACATAAAAGAGAGACAACACTACACATAAAGAGAGAGACAACACTACATAAAGAGAGACACCACAACACTGCATAAAGAGAGACACTACACACACTACATAAAGAGACACCACAACACTACATAAAGAGAGAGACACAACACTACACTACAAAGAGAGACACACAACACTACATAAAGAGAGACAACACAACACTACAAAGAGAGACACACCACTACATAGAGAGAGACACTACATAAAAGAGAGAGACACACAACACTACATAAAGAGAGAGACACCACAACACACTACATAAAGAGAGACACCACAACACTACATAAAGAGAGAGACACAACACTACAGAAAAGAGAGACACCACTACATACATAAAGAGAGAGACAACACAACACTACATAAAGAGAGACACCACAACACTACATAAAAGAGAGACACAACACTACATAAAGAGAGAGACACAACACTACATAAAGAGAGAGACACCACTACATAAAGAGAGACACCACAACACTACATAAAGAGAGAGACACCACTACATAAAGAGAGACACCACAACACTACATAAAGAGAGAGACACCACTACATAGAGACAACACTACATAAAGAGAGATACACCACTACATAGAGAGACAACACTACATAGAGAGAGACAACACTACATAAAGAGAGAGACACTACAACACTACATAAAGAGAGAGACAACACTACACAAAGAGAGAGACAACACTACATAAAGAGAGAGACAACACTACATAGAGACAACACTACATAAAGAGAGAGACACTACAACATTACATAAAGAGAGAGACAACACTACACAAAGAGAGAGACAACACTACACAAAGAGAGAGACACTACATGAAGAGAGACAACACTACATAAAGAGAGAGAAACTACAACACTACATAAAGAGAGACACTACAACACTACATAAAGAGAGACACCACAACACTACATAAAGAGAGACACCACAACACTACATAAAGAGAGACACTACAACACTACATAAGCGAGACACCACAACACTACATAGAGACAACACTACATAAAGAGAGAGACACCACAACACTACATAAAGAGAGAGACACTACAACACTACATAAAGAGAGAGACACCACAACACTACATAAAGAGAGAGACACCACAACACTACATAAAGAGAGAGACACTACAACACTACATAAAGAGAGTGACACTACAACACTACGTAAAGAGAGAGACACTACAACACTACGTAAAGAGAGAGAGACAACACTACATAGAGAGACACCACAACACTACATAAAGAGAGACACTACAACACTACGTAAAGAGAGAGACACTACAACACTACGTAAAGAGAGAGACAACACTACATAGAGAGACACTACAACACTACATAGAGAGACACCACAACACTACATAAAGAGAGACACTACAACACTACGTAAAGAGACACCACAACACTACATAAAGAGAGAGACACTACAACACTACGTAAAGAGAGAGACACTACAACACTACGTAAAGAGAGAGAGACAACACTACATAGAGAGACACCACAACCCTACATAAAGAGTCAACACTACATAAGGAGAGAGACACCACAACACTACATAAAGAGAGAGACACCACAACACTACATAAAGAGAGATACACCACAACACTACATAATACATCAGCAAGACAGAACAGCAGCCTCCAGGGGCCTATGCATTTATGTAAATAACTGGTGCACAATATCTATGGAAGTCTTGAGGTTTTGCTTGCCTGAGGTAGAGTATCTCATCATAGCTGTAGACCACACTATCTACCTAGAGAGTTGTATCTTTATTTTTCGTAGCTGTCTACATACCACCACAGAGCGATGCTGATACCTCACTCAATGAGCTGTATACCGCCATAAGCAAACAGGAAAACAGGCGGCGCTCCTAGTGGCCGGGGACTTTAATGCAGGGAAACATATATCAGTTTTACCTCATTTCTATCAGCATGTTAAATGTGAACCCAGAAGTAAAAAGAAAAAAAAAATTCTGGACCACCTTTACTCCACACACAGAGATGTGTACAAAGCTCTCCCGCACCCTCTATTTGGCAAATCTGATAATTCTATCTTCCTGATTCCTGCTTACAAGCAAAAATTTAAGCATGCATCGCCAGTGACTCGGTTTATAAAAAAGTGGTCGGATGAAGCAGATGCTAAACTATAGGACTGTTTTGATATCACAGACTGGAATATGTTCCGGGATTCTTCCAATGGCATTGAGGAGTACACCACATCAGTCACTGGTTTTATCAATAAGTGCATCGAGGACGTCGTCCCCACAGTGACTGTACGTACATACCCCAACCAGAAGCCATGGATTACAGGCAACATTCGCACTGAGCTTAAGGGTAGAGCTGCTGATTTCAAGGAGCGAGACACTAACCTGGAAGCTTATAAGAAATCCCTCTATGCCCTCCGATGAACCATCAAACAGGCAAAGCATCAATACAGGACGAAGATGGAATTGTAATAAAATGGCTCCGACGCTGGTCGGATGTGGCAGGGCTAACAAACTGTTACAGACTACAAAGGGAATCACAGCCGAGAGCTGCCCAGTGACACAAGCCTACCAGTCGAGCTAAATAACTTCTCGCTTCGAGGCAAGTAATACTGAAACATGCATGAGAGTATCAGCGGTTCCGGAGGACTGTGTGATCACGCTCTCCGCAGCCGATGTGAGTAAGACCTTTAAACAGGTCAACATTCACAAGGTCGCAGGGCCAGACGGATTACCAGGACCGGTACTCGCAGCCGATGTGAGTAAGACCTTTAAACAGGTCAACATTCACAAGGTCGCAGGGCCAGACGGATTACCACGCAGCCGATGTCCTTTAAACAGGTCAACATTCACAAGGTCGCAGCCGGACCAGGTCGAGTAAGACCTTTAAACAGGTCAACATTCACAAGGTCAGGGCAGGGCCAGGACGGATTACCAGAGTAAGACCTTTAAACAGGTCAACATTCACAAGGTCGCAGGGCCAGACGGATTACCACGAGCCGATGATGTCAGTAAGACCTTTAAACAGGTCAACATTCACAAGGTCGCAGGGCCAGACGGATTACCAGGACCGGTACTCGCAGCCGATGTGAGTAAGACCTTTAAACAGGTCAACATTCACAAGGTCGCAGGGCCAGACGGATTACCAGGACCGGTACTCGCAGCCGATGTGAGTAAGACCTTTAAACAGGTCAACATTCACAAGGTCGCAGGGCCAGACGGATTACCAGGACCGGTACTCGCAGCCGATGTGAGTAAGACTTTTAAACAGGTCAACATTCACAAGGTGGCAGGGCCCGATGCATTACCAGGACCGGTACTCGCAGCACGTGCTGACCAACCGGCAAGTGTCACTGACATTTTCAACCTCTCCCTGAACGAGTCTGTAATACCAACATGTTGTAAGCAGACCACCATAATCCCTGTGACCAAGACCTAGTGGTTAGAGCATTGGACTAGTAACACGCTTTTTCAAATCTGCCCACTAATTTTCTTTAGGATTGAGGTCAGGGGTTTGTGATGGCCACTCCAAGACTTTGTTGTCCTTAATAAGCCATTTTGCCACAACTTTGGAAGTATGCTTGGGGTCATTGTACATTTGGAAGACCCATTTGCGACCAAGCTTTAATTTCCTGACTGATGTCTTGGGATGTTGCTTCAATATATCACAATTTTTCTCCCTCATGATGCCATCTATTTTGTGAAGTGCACCAGGCCCTCCTGCAGCAAAGCACCCCCACAACATGATACTGCCACCCCGTGCTTCAAGGTTGAGATGGTGTTCTTCAACTTGCAAGCCTCTTCCTTTTTCCTCCAAACATAATGATGGTCATTATGGCCAAACAGTTCTATTTTGTTTCATCAGACCAGAGGATATTTCTCCAAAAAGTATGATCTTTGTCCCCATGTGCAGTTGCAAACCGTAGTCTAGCTTTTTATGGTGGTTTTGGAGCAGTGGCTTCTTCCTTGCTGAGCGGCCTTTCAGGTTATTTCAATATAGGACTCGTTTTACTGTGGATACAGATACTTTTTCACGTGTTTCCGCCAGCATCTTCACAAGGTCCTTTGCTGTTGTTCAGGGATTGATTTGCACTTTTTGCACCAGAGAATGTTCATCGCTAGGAGACAGAATGCTTCTCCTTCCTGAGCGTTATGATGGCTGCGTGGTCCCATGGTGTTTATACTTGTGTACTATTGTTTGTACAGATGAACATGGTGCCTTCAGGCATTTGGAAATTGCTCCCAAGGATGAACCAGACTTGTGGAGGCCTACGATTCTTTCTCTGAGGTCATGGCTGATTTATTTTGATTTTCCCATGATGTCAAGTAAAGAGGCAATGAGTTTGAAGGTAGGACTTGAAATACATCCACAGGTACCCCTCCAATTGACTCAAATGATGTCAATTAGCCTATCGGAAGCTTCTAAAGCCATGACATGATTTTTTTTAAAGGCTCAGTCAACTTAGTGTATGTAAACCTCTGACCCACTGGAATTGTGATATAGTGAATTATAAGTCTGTAAACAATTGTTGGAAAAGTGTCCTGCATGAAGTAGATGTCCTAACCGACTTGCCAAACCTATAGTTTGTTAACTTTTGGTGCTTTTACACCTGCATTGTTTGCTGTTTGGGGTTTTAGGCTGGGTTTCTGTACAGCACTTTGAGATATCAGCTGATGTACGAAGGCCTATATAAATAAATTTGATTTGATTTGATTTGATTTAACAAGAAATGATTGGAGTGACTGAAAAACGAGTTTTAATGACTCCAACTCAACTTTATGTAAACTTCCGACTTCAACTGTAACCTCATTTAATGTTATTTTATTGTCTTCTTGAAAGCATTTTTTCTTTACTTTAGTTTATTTAGTAAATAGTTTCTTACCTCTATTTCTTGAACTACATTGTTGGTTACGGGCATTTCACGGTACATTTCCCCTGTTGAATTTGGCGTGTGTGACAAATAAAGTTTGATGTAAATAGTATAAAACTGAGAATGTGTGTGTGTGTGTGTGTGTGTGTGTGTGTGTGTGTGTGTGTGTGTGTGTGTGTGTGTGTGTGTGTGTGTGTGTGTGTGTGTGTGTGTGTGACATCCAGCCACAGAGGGGATGGAGGAAACACTGCCGACTTGTGAAGCGTGCTGGCGGCGACCGCGGCGACAGAACGAGGAAACTAAAAAGTCAACAGAGACCAACGTATGAAGACAGACTAGCATATTAACTGGACCGGAGGGAGGAGAGAGGGAGAGAAGGGAGGAGGAGAGAGAAGGGAGGAGAAGGAGAGAGGGGAGGAGAAGGAGAGAGGGGAGGAGAAGGGAGGAAGAGAGAGATGTGAGGAGGAGAGAGAGGGGAGGGTAAAGAGGACCAAGCAGAGAACTCCTCTCCCTGTAGCAGAACTCAGAACCCAAATTATTGTTTTTCAGCTTCGTTTGATGAGAATGCCTTTCAAGTTTTGGGGGAAATTCAAAACATGTGTTCTGGAAGACATGTGTTCTGGAAGACACATAGTACACTTTAAAGGGATATAGGGTGTCATTAGGAACGCAGGCTTTTCTTCTACATCTATCCTCATAAGGAAAGAGTTTGATGTCGACTCAGGTGAAAGGAATAGCCAACTAGAGGATGATGGCGCAGGGGGTGACAACATCTAGAGGGCATTTAACTCATGATTAACAGATTATCCCAAAATAAGGGTATTTAGCTAATAAGGGATGAAAATAAGAAGGAAGGAAGATCATGGATTGTCCTTCAGTCTGAAACACTATCTAGACCCAGACCTTTGACCCTGACCCAGACTCTAGACCCAGACCATAAAACGATTGCCTGGCACGACTCCAACACCATCATTAAGTTTACAGACGACACAACAGTGGTAGGCCTGATCACAGACAACGATGAGACAACCTATAGGGAGGAGGTCAGAGACCTGGCCGTGTGGTGCCAGAATATCAACCTATCCCTCAACGTAACCAAGACTAAGGAGATGATTGTGGACTACAGGAAAAGGAGGACCGGGCACGCCCCCATTCTCATCGACGGGGCTGTAGTGGAGCAGGTTGAGAGCTTCAAGTTCCTCGGTGTCCACATCAACAACAAACTAACATGGTCCAAACACACCAAGACAGTCGTGAAGAGGGCATGACAAAACCTATTCCTCCTCAGGAAACTAAAAAGATTTGGCATGGGTCCTGAGATCCTCAAAAGGTTCTACAGCTGCACCATGGTTGCGTCACTGCCTGGTACGGCAATTGCTCGGCCTCTGACCTCAAGGCACTACAGAGGGCAGTGCGTACGGCCCAGTACATCACTGGGGCTAAGCTGCCTGCCATCCAGGACCTCTACATCAGGCGGTGTCAGAGGAAGGCCCTACAAATTGTCAAAGACCCCAGCCACCCCAGTCATAGACTGTTCTCTCTACTACCGCATGGCAAGCGGTACCGGAGTGCCAAGTCTAGGACAAAAAGGCTTCTCAACTGTTTTTATCCCCAAGCCATAAGAATCCTGAACAGGTAATCAAATGATTACCCGGACTATTTGCATTGTGTTCCCCCCCCCAGCCCCTCTTTTACGCTGCTGCTACTCTCTGTTTATCATATATGCATAGTCACTTTAACTATACATTCATGTACATACTACCACAATTGGGCCGACCAACCAGTGCTACCGCACATCGGCTAACCGGGCTATCTGCATTGTGTCCCGCCACCCATCACCAATCAGCCTGACTAACCATTGTCTGTATGCAGCCTCGCTACTGTTTATAGCCTCGCTACTTTTATAGCCTCTCTACTGTATATAGCCTATCTTTTTACTGTTGTTTTATTTCTTTACTTACCTATTGTTCACCTAATACCTTGTTTGCACTATTGGTTAGAGCCTGTAAGTAAGCATTTCACTGTAAGGTCTACACCTGTTGTATTCGGTGCACGTGACAAATAAACTTTGATTTGATTTGACTCTAGACCCCAGAATCTAGACCCCAGACTGTAGATCCCAGACCGTAGATCCCAGACCGTAGACCCAGACCGTAGACCCAGACCGTAGATCCAGACCGTAGATCCCAGACCGTAGACCCCAGACCGTAGACCCAGACCGTAGACCCAGACCGTAGACCCCAGAAAGTAGACCCAGACTGTAGATCCCAGACCGTAGATCCAGACCGTAGACCCAGACTGTAGACCCAGACCGTAGACCCAGACCGTAGACCCAGACCGTAGACCCAGACCGTAGACCCCAGAACATAGACCCAGACCGTAGACCCCAGAACGTAGACCCAGACTGTAGATCCCAGACCGTAGATCCAGACCGTAGACCCAGACCGTAGACCCAGACCGTAGACCCAGACCGTAGACCCCAGAACGTAGACCCAGACTGTAGATCCCATACCGTAGATCCAGACCGTAGACCCAGACCGTAGACCCAGACCGTAGACCCAGTCCGTAGACCCAGACCGTAGACCCAGACTGTAGATCCCAGACCGTAGACCCAGACCGTAGATCCCAGACCGTAGACCCAGACTGTAGATCCCAGACCGTAGACCCAGACCGTAGACCCAGACTGTAGATCCCAGACCGTAGACCCAGATAGACCCAGACTGTAGATCCCAGACCGTAGACCCAGACCGTAGACCCAGACCGTAGACCCCAGACACTACAGTGAGATACTGCTATACTGTGGTATTGTACTACTGTAGCTGGCATGTACTTACCAAAGCTACACTTTCTCATATGCTCGGCATCTGAACGGAAGGCACTACAGAGGGACCTCTATACCAGGCGGTGTCAGAGGAAGGCCCAGTACATCACCGGGGCCAAGCTTTCTGCCATCCAGGACCTCTATACCAGGCGGTGTCAGAGGAAGGCCCAGTACATCACCGGGGCCAAGCTTTCTGCCATCCAGGACCTCTATACCAGGCGGTGTCAGAGGAAGGCCCAGTACATCACCGGGGCCAAGCTTTCTGCCATCCAGGACCTCTATACCAGGCGGTGTCAGAGGAAGGCCAGCCACCCATAGACTGTTCTCTCTGCTACCACACAGCGAGTGGTACCGGAGCGCCAAGTCTAGGTCAAAGAGCTTCTAAACAGCTTCTACCCCCAAGGCACAAGACTCCTGAACAGCTTATCAAATGGCTACCCAGACTATTCACATTGCCCCCCCCCTTCTATGCTGCTGCTACTGTCTGTTATTACCTATGCATAGTCACTTTAAAAACTCTACCTACATGTACATATTACCTCAATTACCTCGACACCGGTGCCCCCGGTGCTCTTTAATTATTTGTTATTCTTATCTCTTACCTTTTTTTTAGGTATTTTCTTAAAACTGCACTGTTGGTTAAGGGCTTGTAAATAAGCATTTCACTGTAAGGTCTACACCTGTTGTATTTGGCGCATGTGACAAATAAACTTTGATTTCTCTTTCTATCTTACTCTCTTGATTTCTTTCTCTCTCCCTTTCTGTTCCTCCCTCACTTTCCCATCTCTCACACCCCTCTTTGTCCCTCGCTCCTTTCCCTCTGCCAGCTCTGCTCAGCTAACCCATCTCAGTTTATGAGAGCGACATAAAAGAAAACCTCAACACAAAACAGAACCGCTCCATTGAAAAAAGAAAAGAGTAATTGTTTTTAGTGGTTAACAGGCAATGTGAGGAGACACAATGAGAACAAGGACAACGGGACTATATAGTGAAATGTCAGACCAGACTAATGGACGCCAGATCTGCAGGTTTAGAGGATTAGAAGAAACCAAGCCTTGAAAAGGGAGGAGGAGTACTGCCCAGGCAGCATCCCAAATGGCTCCCTATTCACAATGTAGTGCACTACTTTAGACTACAGCCCTATGGCACACTATTCTCTATTCACAGGTCTTGGTCAAAAGGAGTGCACTATAAAAGGGACACATCCACCCTCCCCATCTCTCTACCTCCCTCCATCTCTCTTTACCTCCCTCCATCCCTCTACCTCCATCTCTCTACCTCCCTCCCTCCCTCCCTCCCAACCTCTACTTCTATCCATCCCTCCCTCATCCTTGCCTCCCCACCTCTACCTCCCTCCCCACCCCCCTCCTTCCCTCCCCCTCCATCCATCCCTCCTCCCCCATCTCACTCCCTCCCCACCTCCATCGCTCCCTCCCTCCCTCATCCCCCCCACTTCTCTGTCTTGGTTAACATAGAGATTCTGGGAGCATCAGAAGGTGGGGGGGATGAGGGAGGGAGGGAGGGTAATCCGGCCAATTGAACATATGCGGTGGTACTTAATGAATATGATGTCAGTTCGGTTGTCATCTGAGACATTCTCATCAATGATAAGATGACAAACTCTACAGTGGAAAGTCTACACATCAGAGTTATCGGATTCACATGGAATTGTTGTTCAATTTAAATGTTTGAATATGAAATTATTCGTGATGGGATGAAATGTGATTTTAGCTTCTAAAATGTGATATTTGGGATTTCATAAGGTAGGGCTCTGCTCAATCAGTGGCCAGCCCCAGTGAAGAGTCATGGGTTATAAAACTTTTCAAACACGCCCTCCTTTCCCTTCCTATATAAGCCATTGAAGACAATATAACCTCCTGTTCCAAGGATGTAGGACGACGGTCCTATGTCAGAATGGTTCAGATATTAACTACAGAACGAAGCCAACATCAGCGTGAGCTTTGGTTGCGAATGGTATGAACTTTGAACTCTTATTCAATGCAGAGGTGATACCTCCTAGCCGTTGAGTTTGCAACAGCAGTTGCAAACGCAGGTTAGGAAGGAATAGACAGAGTATACCGTCTACCACACAACGACGTTACTACAACGTATCCAATTTACCAGCAAAGACATTCTTCAAAGGACAAAGGACCCGGTTGGGCAACATGGCCTTCCATGTACCATCAACCTACTGAAGCACAGCTCAGAGTAAATAGTTATTGTGGACGGAGCACTAGAGGGCAGGCTGGGCTCATGGATAGTTGCCCAACAGAGCCTGGGAGACAAGGTAACCAGAGTCAATTAAGCACAGCTGACGGTACTAATGAGATACTCTCCTTCCCCTATAAAAGAGAGAATGGAACCAGAAGGAAGGGGAAAACTATCTCTGGAAGATGGCCACCGAGAGAGAGAAGCTGTGCTGAAGGAACCACTAAGACGGTGACAAAACCGTGATTTATGTTTGTTGTAGTTTAAAGATTATCCTATTGTGTTCTTGTTTCATCTGGAGAAGAAGATGTGTGTTTTTCCTTGGAAGATTTTTCATTGATTATGTTTGAATGTTTTTGTTGACAAAATACTCTCAATAGAGAACCGTGTTCAATCAGAAAAACCTTTTTCCTGACTCGTTTATTCCACCTTCCCGCTTTAGAGTGACGCCTAATTACTTGGTACGCTCACATTGGTGGAGGATGCGGGCATTAGGTGGACGAGTGACACAAGGATAAGTGAGTAAATCAAGATTCTTCCAGTAGACCCGGAGGAACCATTCAAGAACAATGGATAACGCCCTACTACAACAATTGATCACGGCACAGCGGACAACCATAGAACTCCTGCAACAACAGCTGAACCGACTAGAAGAACCTAGAGTTAAGCCAAGAGCGGCTGCTCACGCCATCTTACCTCGTCTCTCCAAGGAGGATGATATTGAGGCCTTCCTCATGACCTTCGAAAGGACGGCCACCTTGGAAGAGTGGCCGCCCACAGAATGGGCGAGCGCATTAGCCCCTCTTTTGACCGGGGTGGCTCAGGAAGCCTATTTTGACTTGGATTCCCACGAAGCTGCGGACTATGGGCGACTAAAAACCGAGATCCTGTCCCGGTACCAGCTGACTGCCAGAGATAGGGCTGTAAAGTTCCATCAATGGACCTATACAGCTGATCAACCCGTCCGTGCCCAGATCTTCGCCTTAATACGACTGACGAAACAGTGGCTAGAACCTGGAAAGGGAGTAGGACATGTGATAGAGACTCTCGTAGTGGACAAGATATTGAGAGAATTACCCAGTGACTTACAAAGGGTTGTGGGGCAAGCCAACCCGTTGTCAGCCGACGACATAGCCCAGGCGGTGGAAACATATCGGTCTACAGGGAGTTGTTAAAAAGTGACAAGGAGGAACGGAAGGAGTCTTGCAATCCCGTACCACGACTCAGCGCGCTCGCCATTTAAACGTCAAGCCCCTCCCGGAGGTGGGAGAAGTCAGCCACCACACAGCAGGGTCGGTGTTATAAATGTCAGTCTCCCAACCATTATGCCCCACAATGTCCTAGCAAGGATGAGCCCATGGTCACGGAGTCATCACTGCCTACCCCCACACATCCCGTTTTGAGGGGGCAGGATCAACACTGTTGGTTAGCAGAGATAGCCCCAGCCTCAGAGATTCCGGTGCAAGTCGAAGGACAAGATGTGGTAACTATTCTCGACTCGGGAAGTATGGTTACGTTAGTAGAGGAGCGGATGGTGACCTCCGCAACACTGCTACCAGACAAAGTAGCCGTATCCTGTATCCATGGAGACACCCACTATTACCCCACTGTGAATCTGCCTATTCTCACTCCAAAAGGAAGGTGTACAGTCAGGGCCGGGAAAGTGCCACAGCTGAAGGTGCCATTATTGATCGGGAGAGACTGTCCCTTATATAAGGAGCTTCGGCAGATGCGTTATGCACGGGAAGAAGGGGGACAGGAAAGAGAGAAAATCCAAGCCCGAGGTAGTAGTCCTACAAGGAGACGTAGCCGCGTCCTCGTCCTCTGCAGCAGAGGAAGAAATAGCGACCAACGTTTACGACAGATATTCCAAGAAACCACCGATGAAGACACATGTGAAGGGCTATACACAACGCAGGAAGGAAGGAGCAACCAGGCGTTAAGGGATATATTTGAAGCTCCATCCGAGGAGGGAACCTGGAAGGGATTCTCCTCGGTCACCCCTGATGGGGATGTGGAACAACCTCCACATCCCTCTACCGAGGTCGACCTGCCCCAGGAATTAAAGGGACAGTTCGGCACCTCGCAGCATAGAGACCCAGACCTAAGGGAGGCCATGAGGAAGGTGAAGGTGATCGACGGGAGGAACGTCGACGGATCAGGTGAGCCCCCTCTTCCTTACTATGCAATCAGGCGGGGTCTCTTATACTGGGTCGTACGACGAAGGGGGAAAACCAGGAATTACTAATGGTGCCTAGGCCATACAGAGATACAGTTCTACAGTTAGCCCATTCCCACGTCCTAGGAGGACACCTGGCACGAGACAAGACTATTGACAGAATCATGCAGAGATTCTATTGGCCCCGGGTCACCCGGGATGTGGCCAGGTATTGTAGGACGTGTGATCAATGTCAACGTACAGCCCCACGGCCACACCTACGTAACCCTTTGATTCCTCTCCCCATCATAGAGACTCCTTTGAACGCATAGCTATGGACCTCGTAGGACCCCTCCCAAAATCCGCCAGAGGACACGAGTACATCCTAGTGGTTATAGATTACGCTACCAAGTTCCCGGAGGCCATACCCCTGCGTAACATGTCGTCAAAGGGAATTGCCAAGGAGTTATTCCTGATGTTCTCTCGTGTGGGCCTCCCCAAGACTATCTTGACTGATCAAGGAACCCCGTTCATGTCCCGGTTGATGAAGGACTTGTGTCGGTTATATCAGGTTCAACAGATACGTACAAGCATATTCCACCCTCAAACAGACGGGTTGTGTGAACGCTTGAACAAAACGATAAAAAGCATGTTGAGAAGGGTGGTGTCCCGAGATGGGAAAAACTGGGACATGCTTCTCCCACACTTAATGTTTGCCCTGCGAGAAGTACCCCAGGCATCCACTGGATTCTCTCCGTTTGAATTGCTCTATGGCAGACCCTGTCGAGGAATCCTCGACTTAGCCAAGGAGACCTGGGAGACCCAACCATGCCCCTTTCGATCCACAATAGAACACGTTACCCTGATGAGAGACCGCCTGTCAGCAGTGTGGCCCATAGTCAAGGAGCATATGGAGAAGGCCCAAAGGACCCAAGGCCGGGCCTATGATAAGTCTGCGACCCCCCGTGAGTTCACCGTGGGAGAGAAAGTGATGGTGCTTGTGCCCACGGCCGAACATCGCTTGCTGGCGCAGTGGAGGGGGCCCTACGAGGTAATGAAAAGGGTCTCACCGGTCAATTACCTCATCAAGCAACCTGACAGGAGGAAGAAGGTCCAAATCTATCACATAAACCTGCTGAAGACATACCATGGACGAGAGGAGGAGGTGGCTTTGATGGCCCTGGAGGGCAAAGGAAAAGAGGAGGCTCTACCACAGGTGCGCCGTGGCCAAACTCTCCTACCGGAGCAGTCAAGACAGCTAGACAAGCTGATTATGAACTTCGGTCGAATATTCTCTCCATTCCCAGGACAAACAGATGTCCTGTTCCACCATATCCACACTGAACCCGGCAAGAAGGTGCATATCCGCCCTTACAGGATTCCTGAGGCTCGCAGAGTCATCGCTAAGAAAGAGGTGAGGGAGATGTTGAGGATGGGCGTGATCGAGCCCTCGACGAGTGAGTGGTCCAGTCCCATAGTCCTGGTCCCCAAATCCGATGGTAGTATGAGACTCTGCAACGACTTTAGGGGCGTGAATGCCATCTCTACATTCGATGCGTATCCCATGCCCCGCGTGGATGAACTCTTGGAGCGCTTAGGAAAGGCCAAGTTCATCACTACCCTGGATTTGACGAAGGGATATTGGCAAGTGCCGGTGGCTCCGGAGGATCGCCCAAAGACTGCCTTCGCCACTCCAGAGGGGCTTTTCCAGTATGTGAGGATGCCCTTCGGACTGCACGGTGCCGCTGCAACCTTCCAACGCCTCATGGATGCCATTCTACGGCCCCATCAAGAGTATGCAGCGGCGTACATAGACGATGTGGTCATCCACAGCGAGGACTGGGATAGTCACCTCCTGCGATTACGGGCGGTGCTCGTGAGTTTGGAAGCCACAGGGTTGACAGCCAATCCAAATAAATGCTGCCTGGGTTTGTCCGAGAGCGGAATACCTGGGGTACACCGTGGGGAATGGGAAAATACGCCCACAGGCAGAGAAGACCAGGGCAATTCGTGACTGGCCTCGACCCCGGACCAAGCGAGACGTTCGGGCCTTCTTAGGGATAACAGGATATTATCGCCGTTTTATCCCGGGATATGCAACCATTGCCAACCCCTCACAAACCTCATCAGGAAAAACCTGCCAAACCAGGTAGAGTGGAAAGACGAGACGGAAGAGGCCTTTCAATTGTTAAAAGATGGCCTGTGTTCTGATCCCGTTCTACAGGCTCCGGACTTCTCACAAGAGTTCATTGTGCAGGTCGACGCCTCGGATACAGGGCTCGGGGCCGTACTAGCTCAGGGTAAAGGTGAAGCAGAGAAGCCGATTCTCTTCATTAGTAGGAAACTCAGCGATCGGGAACAGAGGTATGCGACCGTAGAGAAAGAGGCCTTAGCCATCAAGTGGGCCCTCGATTATCTCCGGTACTACCTACTGGGTCGGAGGTTTGCATTAGTTACTGACCATGCGCCCCTCACGTGGATGGCTGGTAAGAGAAACAATAACAACAGAATAGCCAGATGGTTTTTGTCTTTACAACCATTCTCTTTCCATGTCATCCACAGGGCCGGATCGAGGAACGGGAATGCAGACGCGCTGTCCCGACGCGACCAAGACGGTGCGTCTGGCGCCCGACCCTCCGGTTCGGTCCTGGGGGGAAGGTATGTGGACGGACCACTAGAGGGCAGGCTGGGCTCATGGATAGTTGCCCAACAGAGCCTGGGAGACAAGGTAACCAGAGTCAATTAAGCACAGCTGACGGTACTAATGAGATACTCTCCTTCCCTATAAAAGAGAGAATGGAACCAGAAGAAGGGGGAAACTATCTCTGGAAGATGGCCACCGAGAGAGAGAAGCTGTGCTGAAGGAACCACTAAGACGGTGACAAAACCGTGATTTATGTTTGTTGTAGTTTAAAGATTATCCTATTGTGTTCTTGTTTCATCTGGAGAAGAAGATGTGTGTTTTTCCTTGGAAGATTTTTCATTGATTATGTTTGAATGTTTTTGTTGACAAAATACTCTCAATAGAGAACCGTGTTCAATCAGAAAAACCTTTTTCCTGACTCGTTTATTCCACCTTCCCGCTTTAGAGTGACGCCTAATTACTTGGTACGCTCACATTATTGTATTTTCCCTTTTCCAAATGGGCGGTAATTTAGAATGCATAAGATACTGTATTTATGATAGCACAGCTTCTCCCTGTGTTCCTCAGTCATCCCGCTCTTTCACTCAAACCCAGCCCCTTTTCTTTGTGTAACCAGCTGTCATATCTGTTCCGCCCGCTAGGGACGTTTTCCTTTATGACGTAATTTGTAATCAAGTTATGATTAATTATGTGTATATGTAATTCTGTGTGATTAGTTAGGTATTTAGTAAATAAATAAATAAATCCAATTTTTGTATTGCTGATTCAACTTGTTAGCCAGGGTTCGTGCAGATAATCAAGAATTTACAACTTTCAGATGAGACTGAAGTAAGATGACGATTAATGTTGACTGCTATTGATGTAAAATATTACTAGGTCTTTAAGAGTTTATTCGGAAGATAACAGCTCTATAAATATTATTTTGTGGTGCCCCGACTCTCTAGTTAATTACATTGACATGTTTAGCTCAATCAGGTAATATTAATTACGGAGAAATGATTTTATAGAATAGCATAAAAAAAAAAATAAGAATAGCATGTCATATCACTTAATCCGGCATAGCCAAAGACACGACAGAGGTGACTGATGTAGAAACGGGAAATATTCCGTAGGAGACTAATGATCATCCCCTACTGCTGTAGAGTAAGGGTGGAGGGTACAAGTGTTGCACCCACATCCATGATGAGCAGCCTGAGAAGAGAGGGAAGGAGAGAGGGAGAGAGGGAAGGAGAGAGGGAGGGAGGGAGAGAAGGGGAGAGGGAGGGAGGGAAGGAGGGAGGGAAGGAGAGAGAGAGGGAGGGAAGGAGAGAGGGAGGGAGGGAAGGGGAGAGGGAGGGAGGGAAGGAGAGAGAGAGGGAGGGAAGGAGAGTGAGGGAGGGAGGGAAGGAGAGCGAGGGAGGGAGTGAGGGAGGGAAGGAGAGAGGGAGGGAGGGAAGGAGAGAGGGAGGGAAGGAGGGAGTGAGGGAGGGAAGGAGAGAGGCGAGCGAGAGAGGAGAGTGAAATTCTGCTCCTACGGACACAGATACATTCATTAATGTGTCATTTATTTAAATCAGATGCATTCATTAATGTGTCATTTATTTAAATCAGATGCATTCATTAATGTGTCATTTATTTAAATCAGATGCATTCATTAATGTGTCATTTATTTAAATCAGATACATTCATTAGTGTGTCATTTATTTAAATCAGATACATTCATTAATGTGTCATTTATTTAAATCAGATGCATTCATTAATGTGTCATTTATTTAAATCAGATACATTCATTAATGTGTCATTTATTTAAATCAGATACATTCATTAATGTGTCATTTATTTAAATCAGATGCATTCATTAATGTGTCATTTATTTAAATCAGATGCATTCATTACACAAAGACGTGGCCCTCTTTGGGTATAGTGAGTGCCTTTCCCCTCTCTCCCTCTTACACCCAGGTTCTGTTATCTTAGAATTCTGTTATCTTAGAATTTCTGTTTAAAGTTGAACTAAGTCATTGGCCGCCGACATCGATCTGGCGTCATGGGACAGCGCTTTTCTACTGTTACTATAACAGGAATAAAAGGAAATCCCTTCAGACCATGCCTACCTCGGTCAGCTGAGGGAGCTCAGGTTGAGTAGAGATCACAAGAATCTCAGTAGAAGCTAAGGTTGTAACGGTTGTTGAAACTCTGAGACTATCGATTCCGACAGAATAAGAGCAAATCTTCGATACTAATTACTAGTCAGCAGCATTGAACGCGAAGACCGCCAACCGCCGAAACATCTATTCCAGAAGAACATTTCTGAATGTTACTCTGAGGTATCCATTCTAACCACGTGAAACGATCAGATGAACTTTCCAACAGAGAGACAGACGATTCCAACAGAGATCACGACGACACACTGAGCGTAAATATATATATTGATTGCAATTATTCCCGAATGAGTGAGTGTTCATGTGCAAAGGATTAGCATTTAAATTATATAATTATCAACTGTGTCGTGACTTCTGTCTTTCCCGCCCTTCTCAGTCCACACCCACTTTCCCTTCACAGTCCCACTTCCCTGTGTCCACCAAGTCGCCATATCGGCCCACTAGGAAACAACCTATCATTTCCTTGTAACCATATCTACTGTTTGTTTATGCATTTCTGTGATTATTTAGTTAAATCTGTTATTTACTTAGAATTAATGTATGGGACGATTCATAGTAAAAACTGGGTTCGTGCAGATAAACAATTTACAACGTTTGGAATGAATGAGACTAACATGAGGTAAAGAATAATTCATTCATTTGAAGACTAATTGATCAGGTATTAAAATATGTGAAGAGTTATATTAGGAATATTATAACTTGTAATCTGAATATTTTCCTTGGTGCCCTGACTTCCTAGTTAATTACAGTTACATGATTAATCAGTTTAATCACGTAATACTAATTACAGAGAATTGATTTGATAAAATCACAGTCTTCAATATAATGATGTCAAAGATGTAACTCAGATACATTCATTAATGGAACAGTTATTTCAAATCAGATCAGACTCATTAATTTAACAATTTAAATCATGGCCAACCAGTTAACAAAACATTCTTATTTCCAATGACAGCCTGGTATTATTGGTTGTCTTTTAAACGATGAGAAATGATCTCTTAATTTATATTGTAATGCAAACGCATACTGCTTTATACAGCATGGAGCAGCAGCCGTAGGGATGAGACCCCACTCTCTCAGTGTATTGGACTGGTAGAGATGAGACCCCACTCTCTCAGTGTATTGGACTGGTAGAGATGAGACCCCACTCTCTCAGTGTATTGGACTGGTAGAGATGAGACCCCACTCTCTCAGTGTATTGGACTGGTAGAGATGAGACCCCACTCTCTCAGTGTATTGGACTGGTAGGGATGAGACCCCACTCTCTCAGTGTATTGGACTGGTAGAGACCCCACTCTCTCAGTGTATTGGACTGGTAGAGATGAGTCCCCACTCTCTCAGTGTATTGGACTGCTAGAGACCACACTCTCTCAGTGTATTGGACTGGTAGAGACCCCACTCTCTCAGTGTATTGGACTGGTAGAGATGAGTCCCCACTCTCTCAGTGTATTGGACTGGTAGAGACCCCACTCTCTCAGTGTATTGGACTGGTAGAGATGAGACCCCACTCTCTCAGTGTATTGGACTGGTAGAGATGAGACCCCACTCTCTCAGTGTATTGGACTGGTAGAGATGAGACCCCACTCTCTCAGTGTATTGGACTGGTAGAGATGAGACCCCACACTCTCAGTGTATTGGACTGGTAGAGATGAGACCCCACTCTCTCAGTGTATTGGACTGGTAGAGATGAGACCCCACACTCTCAGTGTATTGGACTGGTAGAGATGAGACCCCACACTCTCAGTGTATTGGACTGGTAGAGATGAGACCCCACTCTCTCAGTGTATTGGACTGGTAGAGATGAGACCCCACTCTCTCAGTGTATTGGACTGGTAGAGATGAGACCCCACTCTCTCAGTGTATTGGACTGGTAGATATGAGACCCCACTCTCTCAGTGTAATGGACAGGTAGGGATGAGACCCCACTCTCTCAGTGTATTGGACTGGTAGAGATGAGACCCCACTCTCTCAGTGTATTGGTCTGGTAGGGATGAGACCCCACTCTCTCAGTGTATTGGACTGGTAGAGATGAGACCCCACTCTCTCAGTGTATTGGACTGGTAGAGATGGGACCCCACTCTCTCAGTGTATTGGACTGGTAGAGATGAGACCCCACTCTCTCGGTGTATTGGACTGGTAGAGATGAGACCCCACTCTCTCAGTGTATTGGACTGGTAGAGACCCCACTCTCTCAGTGTATTGGACTGGTAGAGATGAGACCCCACTCTCTCAGTGTATTGGACTGGTAGACACCCCACTCTCTCAGTGTATTGGACTGGTAGAGACCCCACTCTCTCAGTGTATTGGACTGGTAGAGATGAGTCCCCACTCTCTCAGTGTATTGGACTGGTAGAGACCCCACTCTCTCAGTGTATTGGACTGGTAGAGATGAGACCCCACTCTCTCAGTGTATTGGACTGGTAGACACCCCACTCTCTCAGTGTATTGGACTGATAGAGATGAGTCCCCACTCTCTCAGTGTATTGGACTGGTAGAGATGAGACCCCACTCTCTCAGTGTATTGGACTGGTAGGGATGAGACCCCACTCTCTCAGTGTATTGGACTGGTAGAGACCCCACTCTCTCAGTGTATTGGACTGGTAGAGATGAGACCCCACTCTCTCAGTGTATTGGACTGGTAGAGATGAGACTCAGTGTATTGGACTGGTAGAGATGAGACCCCACTCTCTCAGTGTATTGGACTGGTAGAGACCCCACTCTCTCAGTGTATTGGACTGGTAGAGATGAGACCCCACTCTCTCAGTGTATTGGACTGGTAGAGATGAGACCCCACACTCTCAGTGTATTGGACTGGTAGAGATGAGACCCCACTCTCTCAGTGTATTGGACTGGTAGAGATGAGACCCCACTCTCTCAGTGTATTGGACTGGTAGAGATGAGACCCCACTCTCTCAGTGTATTGGACTGGTAGAGATGAGACCCCACTCTCTCAGTGTATTGGACTGGTAGGGATGAGACCCCACTCTCTCAGTGTATTGGACTGGTAGAGATGAGACCCCACTCTCTCAGTGTATTGGACTGGTAGGGATGAGACCCCACTCTCTCAGTGTATTGGACTGGTAGAGATGAGACCCCACTCTCTCAGTGTATTGGACTGGTAGAGATGAGACCCCACTCTCTCAGTGTATTGGACTGGTAGAGATGAGACCCCACTCTCTCAGTGTATTGGACTGGTAGAGATGAGACCCCACTCTCTCAGTGTATTGGACTGGTAGAGATGAGACCCCACTCTCTCAGTGTATTGGACTGGTAGAGATGAGACCCCACTCTCTCAGTGTATTGGACTGGTAGAGATGAGACCCCACTCTCTCAGTGTATTGGACTGGTAGAGATGAGACCCCACTCTCTCAGTGTATTGGACTGGTAGAGATGAGACCCCACTCTCTCAGTGTATTGGACTGGTAGAGATGAGACCCCACTCTCTCAGTGTATTGGACTGGTAGAGATGGTCAGGGATGAGACCCCACTCTCTCAGTGTATTGGACTGGAAGAGATGAGACCCCACTCTCTCAGTGTATTGGACTGGTAGAGATGAGACCCCACTCTCTCAGTGTATTGGACTGGTAGAGATGAGACCCCACTCTCTCAGTGTATTGGACTGGTAGAGACCCCACTCTCTCAGTGTATTGGACTGGTAGAGACCCCACTCTCTCAGTGTATTGGACTGGTAGAGATGAGACCCCACTCTCTCAGTGTATTGGACTGGTAGAGACCCCACTCTCTCAGTGTATTGGACTGGTAGAGATGAGTCCCCACTCTCTCAGTGTATTGGACTGGTAGAGAGTGATTGGACCCCACTCTCTCAGTGTATTGGACTGGTAGATGAGACCCCACTCTCTCTCAGTGTATTGGACTGGTAGAGATCAGTGTATTGGACTGGTAGAGATGAGACCCCACTCTCTCAGTGTATTGGACTGGTAGAGATGAGACCCCACTCTCTCAGTGTATTGGACTGGTAGAGATGAGACCCCACTCTCTCAGTGTATTGGACTGGTAGAGATGAGACCCCACTCTCTCAGTGTATTGGACTGGTAGAGATGAGTCCCCACTCTCTCAGTGTATTGGACTGGTAGAGATGAGACCCCACTCTCTCAGTGTATTGGACTGGTAGAGATGAGACCCCACTCTCTCAGTGTATTGGACTGGTAGAGATGAGACCCCACTCTCTCAGTGTATTGGACTGGTAGTGAGATGAGACCCCACTCTCTCAGTGTATTGGACTGGTAGAGATGAGACCCCACTCTCTCAGTGTATTGGACTGGTAGAGATGAGACCCCACTCTCTCAGTGTATTGGACTGGTAGAGATGAGACCCCACTCTCTCAGTGTATTGGACTGGTAGAGATGAGACCCCACTCTCTCAGTGTATTGGACTGGTAGAGATGAGACCCCACTCTCTCAGTGTATTGGACTGGTAGAGATGAGACCCCACTCTCTCAGTGTATTGGACTGGTAGAGATGAGACCCCACTCTCTCAGTGTATTGGACTGGTAGGGATGAGACTCTCTCCCCACTCTCTCAGTGTATTGGACTGGTAGAGACCCCACTCTCTCAGTGAGACCCCACTCTCTCAGTGTATTGGACTGGATGAGAGTCCCCACTCTCTCAGTGTATTGGACTGGAGACCCCACTCTCTCAGTGTATTGGACTGGTAGAGATGAGACCCCACTCTCTCAGTGTATTGGACTGGTAGAGAGTGTAGACTGGTAGATGAGACCCCACTCTCTCAGTGTATTGGACTGGTAGAGATGAGACCCCACTCTCCCCCCCTCTCTCAGTGTATTGGACTGGTAGAGATGAGACCCCACTCTCTCAGTGTATTGGACTGGTAGAGATGAGACCCCACTCTCTCAGTGTATTGGACTGGTAGAGATGAGACCCCACTCTCTCAGTGTATTGGACTGGTAGAGATGAGACCCCACTCTCTCAGTGTATTGGACTGGTAGATGAGACCCCACTCTCTCAGTGTATTGGACTGGTAGAGACCCCACTCTCTCAGTGTATTGGACTGGTAGAGATGAGACCCCACTCTCTCAGTGTATTGGACTGGTAGAGATGAGACCCCACTCTCTCAGTGTATTGGACTGGTAGAGATGAGACCCCACTCTCTCAGTGTATTGGACTGGTAGAGATGAGACCCCACTCTCTCAGTGTATTGGACTGGTAGAGATGAGACCCCACTCTCTCAGTGTATTGGACTGGTAGAGATGAGACCCCACTCTCTCAGTGTATTGGACTGGTCAGAGATGAGACCCCACTCTCTCAGTGTATTGGACTGGTAGAGATGAGACCCCACTCTCTCAGTGTGGATAGAGATGAGACCCCACTCTCTCAGTGTATTGGACTGGTAGAGATGAGACCCCACTCTCTCAGTGTATTGGACTGGTAGAGACCCCACTCTCTCAGTGTATTGGACTGGTAGAGATGAGACCCCACTCTCTCAGTGTATTGGACTGGTAGAGATGAGACCCCACTCTCTCAGTGTATTGGACTGGTAGACTGGATGAGACCCCACTCTCTCAGTGTATTGGACTGGTAGAGATGAGACTGGTAGAGATGAGACCACTCTCTCAGTGTATTGGACTGGTAGATTGGATGAGACCCCACTCTCTCAGTGTATTGGACTGGTAGAGATGAGACCCCACTCTCTCAGTGTATTGGACTGGTAGAGATGAGACCCCACTCTCTCAGTGTATTGGACTGGTAGAGATGAGACCCCACTCTCTCAGTGTATTGGACTGGTAGAGATGAGACCCCACTCTCTCAGTGTATTGGACTGGTAGAGATGAGACCCCACTCTCTCAGTGTATTGGACTGGTAGAGATGAGACCCCACTCTCTCAGTGTATTGGACTGGTAGAGATGAGACCCCACTCTCTCAGTGTATTGGACTGGTAGAGATGAGACCCCACTCTCTCAGTGTATTGGACTGGTAGAGATGAGACCCCACTCTCTCAGTGTATTGGACTGGTAGAGACCCCACTCTCTCAGTGTATTGGACTGGTAGAGATGAGACCCCACTCTCTCAGTGTATTGGACTGGTAGATTGGATGACCCCACTCTCTCAGTGTATTGGACTGGTAGAGAGAGATGAGTCCCCACTCTCTCAGTGTATTGGACTGGTAGAGATGAGACCCCACTCTCTCAGTGTATTGGACTGGTAGAGATGAGACCCCACTCTCTCAGTGTATTGGACTGGTAGAGATGAGACCCCACTCTCTCAGTGTATTGGACTGGTAGAGATGAGACCCCACTCTCTCAGTGTATTGGACTGGTAGAGATGAGACCCCACTCTCTCAGTGTATTGGACTGGTAGAGATGAGACCCCACTCTCTCAGTGTATTGGACTGGTAGAGATGAGACCCCACTCTCTCAGTGTATTGGACTGTGTATTGGAGATGAGACCCCACTCTCTCAGTGTATTGGACTGGTAGAGATGAGACCCCACTCTCTCAGTGTATTGAGACCCCACTCAGTGTATTGGACTGGTAGAGATGAGTCCCCACTCTCTCAGTGTATTGGACTGGTAGAGATGAGACCCCACTCTCTCAGTGTATTGGACTGGTAGGGATGAGACCCCACTCTCTCAGTGTATTGGACTGGTAGAGATGAGACCCCACTCTCTCAGTGTATTGGTCTGGACTAGGGATGAGACCCCACTCTCTCAGTGTATTGGACTGGTAGAGATGAGACCCCACTCTCTCAGTGTATTGGACTGGTAGAGAGAGACCCCACTCTCTCAGTGTAGAGACCCCACTCTCTCAGTGTATTGGACTGGTAGAGATGAGACCCCACTCTCTCAGTGTATTGGACTGGTAGAGATGAGACCCCACTCTCTCAGTGTATTGGACTGGTAGAGATGAGACCCCACTCTCTCAGTGTATTGGACTGGTAGAGATGAGTCCCCACTCTCTCAGTGTATTGGACTGGTAGAGATGAGACCCCACTCTCTCAGTGTATTGGACTGGTACTGGTAGAGATGAGACCCCACTCTCTCAGTGTATTGGACTGGTAGAGATGAGACCCCACTCTCTCAGTGTATTGGACTGGTAGAGATGAGACCCCACTCTCTCAGTGTATTGGACTGGTAGGGATGAGACCCCACTCTCTCAGTGTATTGGACTGGAAGAGATGAGACCCCACTCTCTCAGTGTATTGGACTGGTAGAGATGAGACCCCACTCTCTCAGTGTATTGGACTGGTAGAGATGAGACCCCACTCTCTCAGTGTATTGGACTGGAAGAGATGAGACCCCACTCTCTCAGTGTATTGGACTGGTAGAGATGAGACCCCACTCTCTCAGTGTATTGGACTGGTAGAGATGAGACCCCACTCTCTCAGTGTATTGGACTGGTAGAGACCCCACTCTCTCAGTGTATTGGACTGGTAGAGATGAGACCCCACTCTCTCAGTGTATTGGACTGGTAGAGACCCCACTCTCTCAGTGTATTGGACTGGTAGAGAGAGTGTATTGACCCCACTCTCTCAGTGTATTGGACTGGTAGAGATGACCCCCCCACTCTCTCAGTGTATTGGACTGGTAGAGTCCCCACTCTCTCAGTGTATTGGACTGGTAGAGATGAGACCCCACTCTCTCAGTGTATTGGACTGGTAGGGATGAGACCCCACTCTCTCAGTGTATTGGACTGGTAGAGATGAGTCCCCACTCTCTCAGTGTATTGGACTGGTAGAGACTCTCTCAGTGAGACCCCACTCTCTCAGTGTATTGGACTGGTCTCAGTGGATGAGACCCCACTCTCTCAGTGTATTGGACTGGTAGAGATGAGACCCCACTCTCTCAGTGTATTGGACTGGTAGAGATGAGACCCCACTCTCTCAGTGTATTGGACTGGTAGAGATGAGACCCCACTCTCTCAGTGTATTGGACTGGTAGAGATGAGACCCCACTCTCTCAGTGTATTGGACTGGTAGAGATGAGACCCCACTCTCTCAGTGTATTGGACTGGTAGAGATGAGACCCCACTCTCTCAGTGTATTGGACTCAGTGTATTGGACTGGTAGAGATGAGACCCCACTCTCTCAGTGTATTGGACTGGTAGAGATGAGACCCCACTCTCTCAGTGTATTGGACTGGTAGAGATGAGACCCCACTCTCTCAGTGTATTGGACTGGTAGAGATGAGACCCCACTCTCTCTCAGTGTATTGGACTGGTAGAGACCCCACTCTCTCAGTGTATTGGACTGGTAGAGATGAGACCCCACTCTCTCAGTGTATTGGAC
Source organism: Oncorhynchus nerka (assembly GCF_034236695.1). Lineage (NCBI taxonomy): Eukaryota > Metazoa > Chordata > Actinopteri > Salmoniformes > Salmonidae > Oncorhynchus > Oncorhynchus nerka. Next base: position 48,630,958 of record NC_088411.1, read on the forward strand.
TGGTAGAGAGAGACCCCACTCTCTCAGTGTATTGGACTGGTAGAGATGAGACCCCACTCTCTCAGTGTATTGGACTGGTAGAGATGAGACCCCACTCTCTCAGTGTATTGGACTGGTAGAGATGAGACCCCACTCTCTCAGTGTATTGGACTGGTAGAGATGAGACCCCACTCTCTCAGTGTATTGGACTGGTAGAGATGAGACCCCACTCTCTCAGTGTATTGGACTGGTAGAGAGACCCCCCCACTCTCTCAGTGTATTGGACTAGAGACCCCACTCTCTCAGTGTATTGGACTGGTAGAGACCCCACTGACTGGTAGAGATGAGACCCCACTCTCTCAGTGTATTGGTCTGGTAGAGATGAGACCCCACTCTCTCAGTGTATTGGACTGGTAGAGATGAGACCCCACTCTCTCAGTGTATTGGACTGGTAGAGACCCCACTCTCTCAGTGTATTGGACTGGTAGAGACCCCACTCTCTCAGTGTATTGGACTGGTAGAGATGAGACCCCACTCTCTCAGTGTATTGGACTGGTAGACACCCCACTCTCTCAGTGTATTGGACTGGTAGAGATGAGACCCCACTCTCTCAGTGTATTGGACTGGTAGAGATGAGTCCCCACTCTCTCAGTGTATTGGACTGGTAGAGATGAGACCCCACTCTCTCAGTGTATTGGACTGGTAGAGATGAGTCCCCACTCTCTCAGTGTATTGGACTGGTACAGATGAGACCCCACTCTCTCAGTGTATTGGACTGGTAGGGATGAGACCCCACTCTCTCAGTGTATTGGACTGGTAGAGATGAGACCCCACTCTCTCAGTGTATTGGACTGGTAGAGACCCCACTCTCTCAGTGTATTGGACTGGTAGGGATGAGACCCCACTCTCTCAGTGTATTTGACTGGTAGAGATGAGTCCCCACTCTCTCAGTGTATTGGACTGGTTGGGATGAGACAAAAATCAATATTAATAACGCATTACACAGACAGACTGGTTTCGAAACACACGATAAGCAGTAACCACCCACAGGGCAACGGAAGATCACCCGCAGAGTAAAACACGTGTGTTTCATCTGCAAGCAACACCTACTGACCCACAACAGCAACACCTACTAAACCACAACAGCAACACCTACTAAACCACAACAGCAACACCTACAGACCCACAACAGCAACACCTACTAAACCACAGCAGCAACACCCACAACAGCAACACCTTCTACTGACCCACAACAGCAACACCTACTGACCCACAACAGCAACACCTTCTACTGACCCACAACAGCAACACCTTCTACTGACCCACAACAGCAACACCTTCTACTGACCCACAGCAGCAACACCTACTAAACCACAGCAGCAACACATACTAAACCACAGCAGCAACACCTACAAACCCACAACAGCAACACCTTCTACTGACCCACAACAGCAACACCTTCTACTGACCCACAACAGCAACACCTATTGACGCACAACAGCAACACCTACTAAACCACAACAGCAACACCTACTAAACCACAACAGCAACACCTACTAAACCACAACAGCAACACCTATTGACCCACAACAGCAACACCTACTAAACCACAACAGCAACACCTACTAAACCACAACAGCAACACCTACAAACCCACAACAGCAACACCTCTACTGACCTACAACAACAACACCATCTACTGACCCACAACAACAACACCTTCTAAACCACAACTGACCTAAAAAACAGCAACACCTACTAAACCACAACAGCAACACCTTCTACTGACCCACAACAGCAACACCTACTAAACCACAACAGCAACACCTCCAGTAACCCACAACAGCAACACCTACTACTGACCTACAACAACAACACCATCTACTGACCCACAACAACAACACCTTCTACTGACCTACAACAGCAACACCTACTAAACCACAACAGCAACACCATCTACTGACCCACAACAGCAACACCTACTAAACCACAACAGCAACACCTACTAAACCACAACAGCAACACCTACTAAACAACAACAACAGCAACACCTACAACCAACACCTTCTACTGACAACAGCAACACCTACTAAACCATCACTGCAGCAACACCCACAACAGCAACACCTTCTACTGACCCACAACAGCAACACCTACTGACCCACAACAGCAACACCTTCTACTGACCCACAACAGCAACACCTTCTACTGACCCACAGCAGCAACACCTACTAAACCACAGCAGCAACACCTACTAAACCACAACAGCAACACCTACAGACCCACAACAGCAACACCTACTAAACCACAGCAGCAACACCCACAACAGCAACACCTTCTACTGACCCACAACAGCAACACCTACTGACCCACAACAGCAACACCTTCTACTGACCCACAGCAGCAACACCTACTAAACCACAGCAGTAACACATACTAACCCACAACAGCAACACCTTCTACTGACCCACAACAGCAACACCTACTGACCCACAACAGGAAATACCTTCTACTGACCCACAACAGCAACACCTACTAAACCACAACAGCAACACCATCTACTGACCCACAACAGCAACACCTACTAAACCACAGCAGCAACACCTACTAAACCACAACAGCAACACCTACTAAACCACAGCAGCAACACCTACTAAACCACAACAGCAACACCTTCTACTGACCCACAACAGCAACACCTTCTACTGACCCACAACAGCAACACCTACTAAACCACAACAGCAACACCTCCAGTAACCTACAACAGCAACACCATCTACTGACCCACAACAGGAAATACCTTCTACTGACCCTCAACAGCAACACCTACTAAACCACAACAGCAACACCTACTAAACCACAACAGCAACACCTACTACTGACCTACAACAGCAACACCTACTAAACCACAGCAGCAACACCTACTAAACCACAACAGCAACACCTTCTACTGACCCACAACAGCAACACCTACTGACCCACAACAGCAACACATTCTACTGACCCACAGCAGGAAATACCTTCTACTGACCCACAGCAGGAAATACCTTCTACTGACCCACAACAGGAAATACCTTCTAATTGACCCACAACAGCAACACCTTCTACTGACCCACAACAGCAACACCTTCTACTGACCCACAACAGCAACACCTTCTACTGACCCACAACAGCAACACCTATTGACCCACAACAGCAACACCTACTAAACCACAACAGCAACACCTACTAAACCACAACAGCAACACATACTAAACCACAACAGCAACACCTACTAAACCACAACAGCAACACCTCCAGTAACCCACAACAGCAACACCTACTACTGACCTACAACAACAACACCATCTACTGACCCACAACAGCAACACCTTCTACTGACCTACAACAGCAACACCTACTGACCCACAACAGGAAATACCTTCTACTGACCCACAACAGCAACACCCACTGAACCACAACAGCAACACCATCTACTGACCCACAACAGCAACACCTACTAAACCACAGCAGCAACACCTACTAAACCACAACAGCAACACCTTCTACTGACCCACAACAGCAACACCTACTAAACCACAACAGCAACACCTCCAGTAACCTACAACAGCAACACCATCTACTGACCCACAACAAGAAATACCTTCTACTGACCCACAACAGCAACATCTACTAAACCACAACAGCAACACCTACTACTGACCTACAACAGCAACACCTACTAAACCACAGCAGCAACACCTACTAAACCACAACAGCAACACCTTCTACTGACCCACAACAGCAACACCTTCTACTGTCCCACAGCATGAAATACCTTCTACTGACCCACAACAGCAACACCTTCTACTGACCCACAACAGGAAATACCTTCTACTGACCCACAACAGCAACACCTTCTACTGACCCACAACAGCAACACCTTCTACTGACTTACAACAGCAACACCTACTAAACCACAGCAGCAACACCTACTAAACCACAACAGCAACTACTTCTCACCCACAACAGCAACACCATCTACTGACCCACAACAGCAACACCATCTACTGACCCACAACAGCAACACCTTCTACTGACCCACAACAGCAACACATTCTACTGACCCACATCATGAAATACCTTCTACTGACCCACAACAGGAAATACCTTCTACTGACCCACAACAGCAACACCTACTACTGACCTACAACAGCAACACCTTCTACTGACCCACAGCAGGAAATACCTTCTACTGACCCACAACAGGAAATACCTTCTACTGACCCACAGCAGGAAATACCTTCTACTGACCCACAACAGGAAATACCTTCTACTGACCCACAACAGCAACACATTCTACTGACCCACAGCAGGAAATACCTTCTACTGACCCACAACAGAAACACATTCTACTGACCCACAGCTGGAAATACCTTCTACTGACCCACAGCAGGAAATACCTTCTACTGACCCACAACAGCAACACATTCTACTGACCCACAGCAGGAAATACCTTCTACTGACCCACAACAGGAAATACCTTCTACTGACCCACAGCAGGAAATACCTTCTACTGACCCACAACAGCAACACCTTCTACTGACCCACAGCAGGAAATACCTTCTACTGACCCACAGCAGGAAATACCTTCTACTGACCCACAACAGGAAATAACTTCCACTAAGGAAATACCAAGGCAAAATGTGTCTAATCTACAGCAGATAGTGGATGCGTCCTAAATAGGAAAGAGGCCATTTGGTAACCAGAGACAGTGTCTCTGGGGAGGGGATAAGGACATGTATAGCAGTGGTGTGTGTTGGTAAGAGCAAAGTTGTGGGTTTAGTTCCTGCAGGAATCAAACAAATATACAAAATATACACTCACTAAACTGTAAGAGGCTTTGGATGAAAGCATATTTGGTTTCAATGTTTTGATACGGCAGTAATCATCATTTACCACTAGATGGCGGCATCGATCAACTCGTTTGTAAGGAGGTAAAACTCACACTGACTACATGTATTGTACATCTATAAACTACTATACCACAACATACAAACAACCATAGCCAGTCATAGATTATATTAACACAGAAGAGACAGAATCACAGCTGCATGGTAACGTCGGACCAAGGGAGAACCTCATAAAAATGTAGATGAGAGTCTCTGGTTCATATAAACCACCTGTCATAGTGGTTTGAGGATCTACCTGACAGGTAAGTTCTATAGCTGTTGGGACATCAACCTGTCATAGTGGTTTGAGGATCTACCTGACAGGTAAGTTCTATAGCTGTTGGGACATCAACCTGTCATAGTGGTTTGAGGATCTACCTGACAGGTAAGTTCTATAGCTGTTGGGACATCAACCTGTCATAGTGGTTTGAGGATCTACCTGACAGGTAAGTTCTATAGCTGTTGGGACATCAACCTGTCATAGTGGTTTGAGGATCTACCTGACAGGTAAGTTCTATAGCTGTTGGGACATCAACCTGTCATAGTGGTTTGAGGATCTACCTGACAGGTAAGTTCCATAGCTGTTGGGACATCAACCTGTCATAGTGGTTTGAGGATCTACCTGACAGGTAAGTTCCATAGCTGTTGGGACATCAACCTGTCATAGTGGTTTGAGGATCTACCTGACAGGTAAGTTCTATAGTTGTTGGGACATCAACCTGTCATAGTGGTTTGAGGATCTACCTGACAGGTAAGTTCTATAGTTGTTGGGACATCAACCTGTCATAGTGGTTTGAGGATCTACCTGACAGGTAAGTTCCATAGCTGTTGGGACATCAACCTGTCATAGTGGTTTGAGGATCTACCTGACAGGTAAGTTCCATAGCTGTTGGGACATCAACCTGTCATAGTGGTTTGAGGATCTACCTGACAGGTAAGTTCCATAGCTGTTGGGACATCAACCTGTCATAGTGGTTTGAGGATCTACCTGACAGGTAAGTTCTATAGCTGTTGGGACATCAACCTGTCATAGTGGTTTGAGGATCTACCTGACAGGTAAGTTCCATAGCTGTTGGGACATCAACCTGTCATAGTGGTTTGAGGATCTACCTGACAGGTAAGTTCTATAGCTGTTGGGACATCAACCTGTCATAGTGGTTTGAGGATCTACCTGACAGGTAAGTTCTATAGCTGTTGGGACATCAACCTGTCATAGTGGTTTGAGGATCTACCTGACAGGTAAGTTCTATATCTGTTGGGACATCAACCTGTCATAGTGGTTTGAGGATCTACCTGACAGGTAAGTTCTATAGTTGTTGGGACATCAACCTGTCATAGTGGTTTGAGGATCTACCTGACAGGTAAGTTCTATAGCTGTTGGGACATCAACCTGTCATAGTGGTTTGAGGATCTACCTGACAGGTAAGTTCCATAGCTGTTGGGACATCAGAAGTCACCTCTGTTAAAATGGATTGTAGGTTTACAGTCTTAGTCCCTCCATTAAGCGATTGCCTTGAGAAAACACAGACTGCGCCGTCTTCCAACTATCTGCACATGAACCTGTTGTCTTGCGTCAGATAGTGATAGTGACGACACGTCGTGTCATAATAGCAGAGCTGTCAGAAGATTGTTATTGCCAGGTTGAGTTTATCCCACAGAGCTGTCAGAGACCACATATATGTGTTGGGGGTTTGAGTACTTTAGTTTGAGAGCATGTCTACTTACTGTTGTGCTTGAACACCCGGAGAGTTGCCCCTGACAACCTGGCCCCTAAAATCAGAGAGGTGTGGTTCAGCCCATCACTCAGAATCAGACAGCCCTGGAAACAAGAACCGGCAACACAATGGGTTACAAAGTAGTACTAGCACAAAAGTACACTGTTGGTGCTGTATAGATTAGGTGTAGTCTGTGTTGGCACTGTATAGATTAGGTGTAGTCTGTTGTCCCAGGTCTGTTGGTGCTGTATAGATTAGGTGTAGTCTGTTGTTGCTGTATAGATTAGGTGTAGTCTGTTGGTGCTGTATAGATTAGGTGTAGTCTGTTGTCCCAGGTCTGTTGGTGCTGTATAGATTAGGTGTAGTCTGTTGGTGTTGTATAGATTAGGTGTAGTCTGTTGGTGCTGTATAGATTAGGTGTAGTCTGTTGGTGCTGTATAGATTAGGTGTAGTCTATTGGTGTTGTATAGATTAGGTGTAGTCTGTTGGTGCTGTATAGATTAGGTGTAGTCTATTGGTGTTGTATAGATTAGGTGTAGTCTGTTGGTGCTGTATAGATTAGGTGTAGTCTGTTGGTGCTGTATAGATTAGGTGTAGCCTGTGTTGGTGCTGTATAGATTAGGTGTAGTCTGTTGTCCCAGGTCTGTTGGTGCTGTATAGATTAGGTGTAGTCTGTTGGTGTTGTATAGATTAGGTGTAGTCTGTTGGTGCTGTATAGATTAGGTGTAGTCTATTGGTGTTGTATAGATTAGGTGTAGTCTGTTGGTGTTGTATAGATTAGGTGTAGTCTATTGGTGCTGTATAGATTAGGTGTAGTCTGTTGGTGCTGTATAGATTAGGTGTAGTCTGTGTTGGCGCTGTATAGATTAGGTGTAGTCTGTTGTCCCAGGTCTGTTGGTGCTGTATAGATTAGGTGTAGTCTGTTGGTGCTGTATAGATTAGGTGTAGTCTGTTGGTGCTGTATAGATTAGGTGTAGTCTGTGTTGGTGCTGTATAGATTAGGTGTAGTCTGTTGGTGCTGTATAGATTAGGTGTAGTCTGTTGTCTCAGGTCTGTTGGTGCTGTATAGATTAGGTGTAGTCTGTTGGTGCTATATAGATTAGGTGTAGTCTGTTGGTGCTGTATAGATTAGGTGTAGTCTGTTGTCCCAGGTCTGTTGGTGCTGTATAGATTAGGTGTAGTCTGTTGGTGCTGTATAGATTAGGTGTAGTCTGTTGGTGCTGTATAGATTAGGTGTAGTCTGTTGGTGCTGTATAGATTAGGTGTAGTCTATTGGTGTTGTATAGATTAGGTGTAGTCTGTTGGTGCTGTATATATTAGGTGTAGTCTGTTGGTGCTGTATAGATTAGGTGTAGCCTGTGTTGGTGCTGTATAGATTAGGTGTAGTCTGTTGTCCCAGGTCTGTTGGTGCTGTATAGATTAGGTGTAGTCTGTTGGTGTTGTATAGATTAGGTGTAGTCTGTTGGTGCTGTATAGATTAGGTGTAGTCTATTGGTGTTGTATAGATTAGGTGTAGTCTGTTGGTGTTGTATAGATTAGGTGTAGTCTATTGGTGCTGTATAGATTAGGTGTAGTCTGTTGGTGCTGTATAGATTAGGTGTAGTCTGTGTTGGCGCTGTATAGATTAGGTGTAGTCTGTTGTCCCAGGTCTGTTGGTGCTGTATAGATTAGGTGTAGTCTGTTGGTGCTGTATAGATTAGGTGTAGTCTGTTGGTGCTGTATAGATTAGGTGTAGTCTGTTGGTGCTGTATAGATTAGGTGTAGTCTGTGTTGGTGCTGTATAGATTAGGTGTAGTCTGTTGGTGCTGTATAGATTAGGTGTAGTCTGTTGTCTCAGGTCTGTTGGTGCTGTATAGATTAGGTGTAGTCTGTTGGTGCTATATAGATTAGGTGTAGTCTGTTGGTGCTGTATAGATTAGGTGTAGTCTGTTGTCCCAGGTCTGTTGGTGCTGTATAGATTAGGTGTAGTCTGTTGGTGCTGTATAGATTAGGTGTAGTCTGTTGGTGCTGTATAGATTAGGTGTAGTCTGTTGGTGCTGTATAGATTAGGTGTAGTCTATTGGTGTTGTATAGATTAGGTGTAGTCTGTTGGTGCTGTATATATTAGGTGTAGTCTGTTGGTGCTGTATAGATTAGGTGTAGCCTGTGTTGGTGCTGTATAGATTAGGTGTAGTCTGTTGTCCCAGGTCTGTTGGTGCTGTATAGATTAGGTGTAGTCTGTTGGTGTTGTATAGATTAGGTGTAGTCTGTTGGTGCTGTATAGATTAGGTGTAGTCTATTGGTGTTGTATAGATTAGGTGTAGTCTGTTGGTGTTGTATAGATTAGGTGTAGTCTATTGGTGCTGTATAGATTAGGTGTAGTCTGTTGGTGCTGTATAGATTAGGTGTAGTCTGTGTTGGCGCTGTATAGATTAGGTGTAGTCTGTTGTCCCAGGTCTGTTGGTGCTGTATAGATTAGGTGTAGTCTGTTGGTGCTGTATAGATTAGGTGTAGTCTGTTGGTGCTGTATAGATTAGGTGTAGTCTGTTGGTGCTGTATAGATTAGGTGTAGTCTGTGTTGGTGCTGTATAGATTAGGTGTAGTCTGTTGGTGCTGTATAGATTAGGTGTAGTCTGTTGTCTCAGGTCTGTTGGTGCTGTATAGATTAGGTGTAGTCTGTTGGTGCTATATAGATTAGGTGTAGTCTGTTGGTGCTGTATAGATTAGGTGTAGTCTGTTGTCCCAGGTCTGTTGGTGCTGTATAGATTAGGTGTAGTCTGTTGGTGCTGTATAGATTAGGTGTAGTCTGTTGGTGCTGTATAGATTACGTGTAGTCTGTTGTCCCAGGTCTGTTGGTGCTGTATAGATTAGGTGTAGTCTGTTGGTGCTGTATAGATTAGGTGTAGTCTGTTGGTTCTGTATAGATTAGGTGTAGTCTGTTGGTGCTGTATAGATTAGGTGTAGTCTGTTGGTGCTGTATAGATTAGGTGAAGCCTGTTGGTGCTGTATAGAATAGGTGTAGTCTGTTGGTGCTGTATAGATTAGGTGTAGTCTGTTGGTGTTGTATAGATTAGGTGTAGTCTGTTGTCCCAGGTCTGTTGGTGCTGTATAGCCAACTCCTATGCATAAACAATGATGATAGGAGTTGGCTTTACAGCACAACTAGACCTGAGACAACAGGGTACATTACTCAACCATCTTCAATAACAGCTCCCCTCTGTCCCTCCCCTGTTTATAAATGTCCCTAAAGTTGAATAAAACACACAGAGAGTTGGGTGAACGTTAGCATCAGACTATATATTAGTCTTCTAAACTAGGATTCATCATCAATAATACAATGGGTTGTTTGGACCCTGAATAATGATTAGTTGAAAGCCCCACTCAGGTAATTCCTCCCATCCCATCCTATCTAATCATTATCTTCCTACTGTTGTAATTCCTCCCATCCTATCTAATCATTATCTTCCTACTGTTGTAATTCCTCCCATCCCATCCTATCTAATCATTACCTTCATACTGTTGTAATTCCTCCCATCCTATCTAAACATTATCTTCATAGTGTTGTAATTCCTCCCATCCTATCTAAACATTATCTTCATAGTGTTGTAATTCCTCCCATCCTATCTAATCATTATCTTCATACTGTTGTAATTCCTCCCATCCTATCTAATCATTATCTTCATACTGTTGTAATTCCTCCCATCCTATCTAATCATTGTCTTCATACTGTTGTAATTCCTCCCATCCCATCCTATCTAATCATTACCTTCATACTGTTGTAATTCTTCCCATCCTATCTAATCATTATCTTCCTACTGTTGTAATTCCTCCCATCCCATCCTATCTAATCATTATCTTCCTACTGTTGTAATTCCTCCCATCCTATCTAATCATTATCTTCCTACTGTTGTAATTCCTCCCATCCTATCTAAACATTATCTTCATACTGTTGTAATTCCTCCCATCCTATCTAATCATTATCTTCCTACTGTTGTAATTCCTCCCATCCCATCCTATCTAATCATTATCTTCCTACTGTTGTAATTCCTCCCATCCTATCTAATCATTATCTTCATACTGTTGTAATTCCTCCCATCCCATCCTATCTAATCATTACCTTCATACTGTTGTAATTCTTCCCATCCTATCTAATCATTATCTTCCTACTGTTGTAATTCCTCCCATCCTATCTAATCATTATCTTCATACTGTTGTAATTCCTCCCATCCTATCTAATCATTATCTTCCTACTGTTGTAATTCCTCCCATCCTATCTAATCATTATCTTCCTACTGTTGTAATTCCTCCCATCCTATCTAATCATTATCTTCATACTGTTGTAATTCCTCCCATCCTATCTAATCATTATCTTCATACTGTTGTAATTCCTCCCATCCTATCTAATCATTATCTTCATACTGTTGTAATTCCTCCCATCCCATCCTATCTAATCATTATCTTCCTACTGTTGTAATTCCTCCCATCCTATCTAATCATTATCTTCATACTGTTGTACTGTTGTAATTCCTCCCATCCTATCTAATCATTATCTTCGTACTGCTGTCCATACTGTCAGCGGTGTTGTCAGTTGTAATCTTGTACCCATTCATTTGAAATCCACTCTTAAGTCTGCTATTGCCAGCTCAAAAGAGAAGCCCACTGTGGTATTCTCACCCAGTGCTTTAAAGTTCAAATGTGAATTCCATATTCTTTAATAGCCCCCTCGGTTTTCAAATCACGTAGAGGGCTTTTGGGCTGTTGCACTATAACAACCACAGCCCATGTTAGTCAGTTTATAACATTCCATCATCGTTACTGAGAGTTCCTCATACTGACATTGGCTGCGGCATCAGGCACATACACTGCTAACCTTAAATCAAATTTCTATTCTTCCTATTTTACTAATAGGGATATACCAAATGGGACAGTTCTATGTAATATTACAGCCATACCAACTATATCAATATCAACCATCAGACAGGGCCTGTAATCTCCTATTAAATGTAGCTTGTTTGAGTTGGAGACCACATGTGACTTTAAACATCGTAAAATACTTGGGTTGATGCATCTGAACATTAGGCGCTTACTTCCTGAACTGGATAACATCACTTCCTGAAGTGGATTACATCACTTCCTGAAGTGGATTACATCAAGATCTGGGTTGACGAATCCAGACATTCTGGTATTGACTGAAACTTGGTTCTCTGGGGACATTCTGGACTCTGATATTAATATGGAGGGTTATCATGGTTCTAAACGATATCATAACCGCCATCGATAAGAGACATTACTGTGCAGCCGTATTCATCGACCTGGCCAAGGCTTTCGACTCTGTCAATCACAGCATTCTTATTGGCAGACTCGACAGCCTTGGTTTCTCAAATGATTGCCTCGCCTGGTTTACCAACTACTTCTCTGATAGAGTTCAGTGTGTCAAATCGGAGGGTCTGTTGTCCGGACCTCTGTCAGTCTTTATGGGGGTGCCACAGGGTTCAATTCTCGGGCCGACTCTCATTTCTGTATACATCAATGACGTTGCTCTTGCTGCTGGTGATTCTCTGATCCACCTCTACGCAGACGACACCATTCTGTATACTTCTGGCCCCTCCTTGGAAACTGTGTTAACTAACCTCCAGACGAGCTTCAATGCCATACAACTCTCCTTCCGTGGCCTTCAACTGCTCTTAAACGCAAGTAAAACTAAATGCATGCTCTTCAACCGATCACTGCCCGCACCTGCCCAGCATCACTACTCTGGACGGCTCTGACTTAGAATACACGGACAACTACAAATACCTAGGTGTCTGGTTTGACTGTAAACTCTCCTTCCAGACTCACATTAAGCATCTCCAATCCAAACTTAAATCTAGAATCGGCTTCCTATATCGCAACAAACCATCCTTCACTCATGTTGCCAAACATACCCTCGTAAAACTGACCATCCTACCGATCCTCGGCTTCGGTGATGTCACCTATAAAATAGCCTCTAACACTCTACTCAACAAACTGGATGCAGTCTATCACAGTGCCATCCGTTTTGTCACCAAAGCCCCTTACACTACCCACCATTGCGACTTGTACACTCTCGTTGGTTGTCCCTCGCTTCATACTCGTCGCCAAACCCACTGGCTACAGGTTATCTACAAGTCTCTGCTAGGTAAAGCCCCGCCTTATCTCAGCTCACTGGTCACCATAGCAGCACCCACTCGTAGCACACGCTCCAGCAGGTATATCTCATTGGTCACCCCCAAAGCCAATTCCTCATTTGGTCGTCTTTCCTTCCAGTTCTCTGCTGCCAATGACTGGAACGAATTGCAAAAATCACTGAAGCTGGAGACACATCTCTCCCTCAGTAGCTTTAAGCACCAGCTGTCAGAGGAGCTTACAGATCACTGCACCTGTACATAGCCCATCTGTAAACAGCCGATCTATCTACCTCATCCCCATACTGGTATTTATTTATTTTGCTCCTTTGCACCCCAGTATCTCTACCTGCAGATTCATCTTCTGCCGATTCTGGGGGTTCTTACTGCACGTCTGTTGACAGGGTGGGGGGTTCTTACTGTACGTCTGTTGATAGGGTGGGGGGTTCTTACTGTACGTCTGTTGACAGGGTAGTGGGGGGTGGATCTTACTGTACGTTTGTTGACAGGGTGGGGGGTCTTACTGTACGTCTGTTGACAGTGTGGGGGGTTCTTACTGTACGTCTGTTGACAGGGGGGTTCTTACTGTACGTCTGTTGACAGGGTGGTGGGGGTGGATCTTACTGTACGTTTGTTGACAGGGTGGGGGGTCTTACTGTACGTCTGTTGACAGTGTGGGGGTTCTTACTGTACGTCTGTTGACAGTGTGGGGGTTCTTACTGTACGTCTGTTGACAGGGGGGTTCTTACTGTACGTCTGTTGATAGTGTGGGGGGTTCTTACTGTACGTCTGTTGATAGGGGGGGAGGTTCTTACTGTACGTCTGTTGACAGGGGGGGTTCTTACTGTACGTCTGTTGACAGGGGGTTCTTACTGTACGTCTGTTGACAGGGTGGGGGGTTCTTACTGTACGTCTGTTGACAGGGGGTTCTTACTGTACGTCTGTTGACAGGGTGGGGGGTTCTTACTGTACGTCTGTTGACAGGGTGTGGGGGTTCTTACTATACGTCTGTTGACAGGGTGGGGGGTTCTTACTATACGTCTGTTGACAGGGTGGGGGGGGTTCTTACTGTACGTCTGTTGACAGGGTGGGGGTTCTTACTGTACGTCTGTTGACAGGGTGGGGGGTTCTTACTGTACGTCTGTTGACAGGGTGGGGGGTTCTGACTGTACGTCTGTTGACAGGGTGGGGGGTTCTTACTGTACGTCTGTTGACAGGGGGGGGGGTTCTTACTGTACGTCTGTTGACAGGGTGGGGGTTCTTACTGTACGTCTGTTGACAGGGTGGGGGGTTCTTACTGTACGTCTGTTGACAGGGTGGGGGGTTCTTACTGTACGTCTGTTGACAGGTTGGGGGGTTCTTACTGTACGTCTGTTGACAGGGTGGGGGGTTCTTACTGTACGTCTGTTGACAGGGTGGGGGGTGGTTCTTACTGTACGTCTGTTGACAGGGTGGGGGGTTCCTACTGTATGTCTGTTGATAAGGGGGGTTCTTACTGTATGTCTGTTGATAGGGTGGGGGGTTCTTACTGTATGTCTGTTGATAGGGGGGTTCTTACTGTACGTCTGTTGACAGGGTGGGGGGTTCTTACTGTACGTCTGTTGACAGGGTGGGGGGTTCTTACTGTACGTCTGTTGACAGTGGGGGAGGGTTCTTACTGTACGTCTGTTGACAGGGTGGGGGTTCTTACTGTACGTCTGTTGACAGGGTGGGGGGTTCTTACTGTACGTCTGTTGACAGGGGGTTCTTACTGTACGTCTGTTGACAGGGTGGGGGGTTCTTACTGTACGTCTGTTGACAGGGTGGGGGGTTCTTACTGTACGTCTGTTGACAGGGTGGGGGGTTCTGACTGTACGTCTGTTGACAGGGTGGGGGGTTCTTACTGTACGTCTGTTGATAGGGTGGGGGGGGGTTCTTACTGTACGTCTGTTGACAGGGTAGTGGGGGGTGGATCTTACTGTACGTTTGTTGACAGGGTGGGGTTCTTACTGTACGTCTGTTGACAGTGTGGGGGGTTCTTACTGTACGTCTGTTGACAGGGGGTTCTTACTGTACGTCTGTTGACAGGGTGGTGGGGGTGGATCTTACTGTACGTTTGTTGACAGGGTGGGGGGTCTTACTGTACGTCTGTTGACAGTGTGGGGGTTCTTACTGTACGTCTGTTGACAGTGTGGGGGGTTCTTACTGTACGTCTGTTGACAGGGGGGGGTTCTTACTGTACGTCTGTTGATAGTGTGGGGGGTTCTTACTGTACGTCTGTTGATAGGGTGGGGGAGGTTCTTACTGTACGTCTGTTGACAGGGGGGGTTCTTACTGTACGTCTGTTGACAGGGGGTTCTTACTGTACGTCTGTTGACAGGGTGGGGGGTTCTTACTGTACGTCTGTTGACAGGGGGGTTCTTACTGTACGTCTGTTGACAGCGTTGGTGGGGGGAGGGGTTCTTACTGTACGTCTGTTGACAGGGTGGGGGGTTCTTACTGTACGTCTGTTGACAGGGTGTGGGGGTTCTTACTATACGTCTGTTGACAGGGTGGGGGTTCTTACTATACGTCTGTTGACAGGGTGGGGGGTTCTTACTGTACGTCTGTTGACAGGGTGGGGGGTTCTTACTGTACGTCTGTTGACAGGGTGGGGGGTTCTTACTGTACGTCTGTTGACAGGGTGGGGGGTTCTGACTGTACGTCTGTTGACAGGGTGGGGGGGGGTTCTTACTGTACGTCTGTTGACAGGGTGGGGGGTTCTTACTGTACGTCTGTTGACAGGGTGGGGGGTTCTTACTGTACGTCTGTTGACAGGGTGGGGGGTTCTTACTGTACGTCTGTTGACAGGGTGGGGGGTTCTTACTGTACGTCTGTTGACAGGTTGGGGGGTTCTTACTGTACGTCTGTTGACAGGGTGGGGGGGTTCTTACTGTACGTCTGTTGACAGGGTGGGGGGTTCTTACTGTACGTCTGTTGACAGGGTGGGGGGTTCTACTGTATGTCTGTTGATAGGGGGTTCTTACTGTATGTCTGTTGATAGGGTGGGGGGTTCTTACTGTATGTCTGTTGATAGGGGGGTTCTTACTGTACGTCTGTTGACAGGGTGGGGGGGGGTTCTTACTGTATGTCTGTTGATAGGGGGTTCTTACTGTATGTCTGTTGATAGGGTGGGGGGGTTCTTACTGTATGTCTGTTGATAGGGGGGTTCTTACTGTACGTCTGTTGACAGGGTGGGGGTTCTTACTGTACGTCTGTTGACAGGGTGGGGGGGTTCTTACTGTACGTCTGTTGACAGTGTGGGGGAGGGTTCTTACTGTACGTCTGTTGACAGGGTGGGGGGTTCTTACTGTACGTCTGTTGACAGGGTGGGGGGTTCTTACTGTACGTCTGTTGACAGGGGGTTCTTACTGTACGTCTGTTGACAGGGTGGGGGGTTCTTACTGTACGTCTGTTGACAGGGTGGGGGGTTCTTACTGTACGTCTGTTGACAGGGTGGGGGGTTCTGACTGTACGTCTGTTGACAGGGTGGGGGGTTCTTACTGTACGTCTGTTGACAGGGTGGGGGGTTCTTACTGTACGTCTGTTGACAGGGTGGGGGGGTTCTTACTGTACGTCTGTTGACAGGGGGTTCTTACTGTACGTCTGTTGACAGGGTGGGGGGTTCTTACTGTACGTCTGTTGACAGGTTGGGGGTTCTTACTGTACGTCTGTTGACAGGGTGGGGGGTTCTTACTGTACGTCTGTTGACAGGGTGGGGGGGGTTCTTACTGTACGTCTGTTGACAGGGTGGGGGGTTCTTACTGTATGTCTGTTGATAGGGGGGTTCTTACTGTATGTCTGTTGATAGGGTGGGGGGTTCTTACTGTATGTCTGTTGATAGGGGGTTCTTACTGTACGTCTGTTGACAGGGTGGGGTGGGGGTTCTTACTGTATGTCTGTTGATAGGGGGTTCTTACTGTATGTCTGTTGATAGGGTGGGGGGTTCTTACTGTATGTCTGTTGATAGGGGGTTCTTACTGTACGTCTGTTGACAGGGTGGGGGGGGTTCTTACTGTACGTCTGTTGACAGGGTGGGGGGTTCTTACTGTACGTCTGTTGACAGTGTGGGGGGAGGGTTCTTACTGTACGTCTGTTGACAGGGTGGGGGTTCTTACTGTACGTCTGTTGACAGGGTGGGGGGTTCTTACTGTACGTCTGTTGACAGGGGGGGTTCTTACTGTACGTCTGTTGACAGGGTGGGGGGTTCTTACTATACGTCTGTTGACAGGTTGGGGGTTCTTACTGTACGTCTGTTGACAGGGTGGGGGGTTCTTACTGTACGTCTGTTGACAGGGTGGGGGGTCTTACTGTACGTCTGTTGACAGTGTGGGGGGTTCTTACTGTACGTCTGTTGACAGGGGGGGGGTTCTTACTGTACGTCTGTTGACAGGGTGGGGGGATTCTTACTGTACGTCTGTTGATAGTGTGGGGGGTTCTTACTGTACGTCTGTTGATAGGGTGGGGGGAGGATCTTACTGTACGTCTGTTGACAGGGGGGTTCTTACTGTACGTCTGTTGACAGGGGGGAGGGTTCTTACTGTACGTCTGTTGACAGGGTGGGGGGTTCTTACTGTATGTCTGTTGATAGGGTGATACAGGGGGGTTCTTACTGTACGTCTGTTGACAGGGTGGGGGGGTCTTACTGTACGTCTGTTGACAGGGTGGGGGGTTCTTACTGTATGTCTGTTGATAGGGGGGGGTTCTTACTGTACGTCTGTTGATAGGGTGGGGGAGGTTCTTACTGTACGTCTGTTGACAGCGTGGGGGGTTCTTACTGTACGTCTGTTGACAGCGTGGGGGGGTTCTTACTGTACGTCTGTTGACAGGGTGGGGGGTCTTACTGTACGTCTGTTGACAGTGTGGGGGTTCTTACTGTACGTCTGTTGACAGTGGTGGGGGGTTCTTACTGTACGTCTGTTGACAGGGTGGGGGGTTCTTACTGTACGTCTGTTGACAGTGTGGGGGTTCTTACTGTACGTCTGTTGACAGGGGGGGTTCTTACTGTACGTCTGTTGACAGGGTGGGGGGGGTCTTACTGTACGTCTGTTGACAGTGTGGGGGTTCTTACTGTACGTCTGTTGACAGGGGGGGGTTCTTACTGTACGTCTGTTGAGGGTGGTGGGGGGTGGATCTTACTGTACGTTTGTTGACAGGGTGGGGGTTCTTACTGTACGTCTGTTGACAGTGTGGGGGTTCTTACTGTACGTCTGTTGACAGTGTGGGGGTTCTTACTGTACGTCTGTTGACAGGGGGGGTTCTTACTGTACGTCTGTTGATAGTGTGGGGGGTTCTTACTGTACGTCTGTTGATAGGGTGGGGAGGTTCTTACTGTACGTCTGTTGACAGGGGGGGTTCTTACTGTACGTCTGTTGACAGGGGGGGTTCTTACTGTACGTCTGTTGACAGGGTGGGGGGTTCTTACTGTACGTCTGTTGACAGGGGGTTCTTACTGTACGTCTGTTGACAGCGTTGGTGGGGGGAGGGGTTCTTACTGTACGTCTGTTGACAGGGTGGGGGTTCTTACTGTACGTCTGTTGACAGGGTGTGGGGGTTCTTACTATACGTCTGTTGACAGGGTGGGGGTTCTTACTATACGTCTGTTGACAGGGTGGGGGGTTCTTACTGTACGTCTGTTGACAGGGTGGGGGGTTCTTACTGTACGTCTGTTGACAGGGTGGGGGGTTCTTACTGTACGTCTGTTGACAGGGTGGGGGGTTCTTACTGTACGTCTGTTGACAGGGTGGGGGGTTCTTACTGTACGTCTGTTGACAGGGTGGGGGGTTCTTACTGTACGTCTGTTGACAGGGTGGGGGGGGTTCTTACTGTACGTCTGTTGACAGGGTGGGGGGGTTCTTACTGTACGTCTGTTGACAGGGTGGGGGGGTTCTTACTGTACGTCTGTTGACAGGTTGGGGGTTCTTACTGTACGTCTGTTGACAGGGTGGGGGGTTCTTACTGTACGTCTGTTGACAGGGTGGGGGGTTCTTACTGTACGTCTGTTGACAGGGTGGGGGGTTCTTACTGTATGTCTGTTGATAGGGGGGTTCTTACTGTATGTCTGTTGATAGGGTGGGGGGTTCTTACTGTATGTCTGTTGATAGGGGGGTTCTTACTGTACGTCTGTTGACAGGGTGGGGGGGTTCTTACTGTATGTCTGTTGATAGGGGGGGGTTCTTACTGTATGTCTGTTGATAGGGTGGGGGGGTTCTTACTGTATGTCTGTTGATAGGGGGTTCTTACTGTACGTCTGTTGACAGGGTGGGGGGTTCTTACTGTACGTCTGTTGACAGGGTGGGGGGTTCTTACTGTACGTCTGTTGACAGTGTGGGGGGGGTTCTTACTGTACGTCTGTTGACAGGGTGGGGGGTTCTTACTGTACGTCTGTTGACAGGGTGGGGGGGTTCTTACTGTACGTCTGTTGACAGGGGGGGTTCTTACTGTACGTCTGTTGACAGGGTGGGGGGTTCTTACTGTACGTCTGTTGACAGGTGGGGGTTCTTACTGTACGTCTGTTGACAGGGTGGGGGGGGTTCTTACTGTACGTCTGTTGACAGGGTGGGGGGTTCTTACTGTACGTCTGTTGACAGTGTGGGGGGTTCTTACTGTACGTCTGTTGACAGGGGGGTTCTTACTGTACGTCTGTTGACAGGGTGGGGGGTTCTTACTGTAGTCTGTTGATAGGGTGGGGGGTTCTTACTGTACGTCTGTTGACAGGGTGGGGGGATCTTACTGTACGTCTGTTGACAGGGGGGTTCTTACTGTGGTTGGGGTTCTTACTGTATGTCTGTTGATAGGGGGGGGTTCTTACTGTACGTCTGTTGACAGGGTGGGGGGGTTCTTACTGTATGTCTGTTGATAGGGGGTTCTTACTGTACGTCTGTTGACAGGGTGGGGGGTTCTTACTGTACGTCTGTTGACAGGGTGGGGGGTTCTTACTGTACGTCTGTTGACAGGGGGGGGAGGGTTCTTACTGTACGTCTGTTGACAGGGTGGGGGGTTCTTACTGTACGTCTGTTGACAGGGTGGGGGGTTCTTACTGTACGTCTGTTGACAGGGGGTTCTTACTGTACGTCTGTTGACAGGGTGGGGGTTCTTACTGTACGTCTGTTGACAGGGTGGGGGGTTCTTACTGTACGTCTGTTGACAGGGTGGGGGGTTCTTACTGTACGTCTGTTGACAGGGTGGGGGTTCTTACTGTACGTCTGTTGACAGGTGGGGTTCTTACTGTACGTCTGTTGACAGGGTGGGGGGTTCTTACTTACGTCTGTTGACAGGGTGGGGGGGGTTCTTACTGTACGTCTGTTGACAGGGTGGGGGGGTTCTTACTGTACGTCTGTTGATAGGTGGGGGGGTTCTTACTGTACGTCTGTTGACAGGGGGGGGGTTCTTACTGTACGTCTGTTGACAGGGGGGGGTACGTCTGTTGACTGTGAGGGGTTCTGTTGATGTCTGTTGGTGGGGGGGGGTTCTTACTGTACGTCTGTTGACAGGGTGGGGGGTTCTTACTGTACGTCTGTTGACAGGGTGGGGGGTTCTTACTGTATGTCTGTTGACAGGTGGGGGGGTTCTTACTGTACGTCTGTTGACAGGGTGGGGGGTTCTTACTGTACGTCTGTTGACAGCGTGGGGGGTTCTTACTGTACGTCTGTTGACAGTGGGGGGGTTCTTACTGTACGTCTGTTGACAGGGTGGGGGGGTTCTTACTGTACGTCTGTTGACAGGGTGGGGGTTCTTACTGTACGTCTGTTGACAGGGGGGGGGTGTTGACTGTTCTTACGTCTGTGACAGGTCTGTTGACAGGGTGGGGGGTTCTTACTGTGCACTGTTGACAGGATAGGGTGGGGTACTGTACGTCTGTTGACAGGGTGGGGGGTTCTTACTGTACGTCTGTTGACAGGGTGGGGGGTTCTTACTGTACGTCTGTTGACAGGGTGGGGGTTCTTACTGTACGTCTGTTGACAGGGGGGGGGTTCTTACTGTACGTCTGTTGACAGGGTGGGGGGTTCTTACTGTACGTCTGTTGACAGGGTGGGGGGTTCTTACTGTACGTCTGTTGACAGGGTGGGGGTTCTTACTGTACGTCTGTTGACAGGGTGGGGGGGTTCTTACTGTACGTCTGTTGACAGGGTGGGGGGGTTCTTACTGTACGTCTGTTGACAGGGTGGGGGGGGTTCTTACTGTACGTCTGTTGACAGGGTGGGGGTTCTTACTGTACGTCTGTTGACAGGGTGGGGGGTTCTTACTGTACGTCTGTTGACAGGGTGGGGGTTCTTACTGTACGTCTGTTGACAGGGTGGGGGGGTTCTTACTGTACGTCTGTTGACAGGGTGGAGGGGGTTCTTACTGTACGTCTGTTGACAGGGTGGGGGGTTCTTACTGTACGTCTGTTGACAGGGGGGGGTTCTTACTGTACGTCTGTTGACAGGGTGGGGGGGTTCTTACTGTACGTCTGTTGACAGGGTGGGGGGTTCTTACTGTACGTCTGTTGACAGGGTGGGGGTTCTTACTGTACGTCTGTTGACAGGGTGGGGGGTTCTTACTGTACGTCTGTTGACAGGGTGGGGGTTCTTACTGTACGTCTGTTGACAGGGTGGGGGGTTCTTACTGTACGTCTGTTGACAGGGTGGGGGGTTCTTGGGGGGTTCTTACTGTACGTCTGTTGACAGGGTGGGGGTTCTTACTGTACGTCTGTTGACAGGGTGGGGGGGGTTCTTACTGTACGTCTGTTGACAGGGTGGGGGGGTTCTTACTGTATGTCTGTTGACAGGGTGGGGGGTTCTTACTGTACGTCTGTTGACAGGGTGGGGGGTTCTTACTGTATGTCTGTTGATAGGGGGGGGGTTCTTACTGTACGTCTGTTGACAGGGTGGGGGGTTCTTACTGTATGTCTGTTGACAGGGTGGGGGGGTTCTTACTGTATGTCTGTTGATAGGGTGGGGGTTCTTACTGTACGTCTGTTGACAGGGTGACAGGGTGGGGGTTCTTACTGTACGTCTGTTGACAGGGTGGGGGGGTTCTTACTGTACGTCTGTTGACAGGGTGGGGGGTTCTTACTGTACGTCTGTTGACAGGGTGGGGGGTTCTTACTGTACGTCTGTTGACAGGGTGGGGGGTTCTTACTGTACGTCTGTTGACAGGGTGGGGGTTCTTACTGTACGTCTGTTGACAGGGTGGGGGGTTCTTACTGTACGTCTGTTGACAGGGTGGGGGGTTCTTACTGTACGTCTGTTGACAGGGTGGGGGGTTCTTACTGTACGTCTGTTGACAGGGTGGGGGGTTCTTACTGTACGTCTGTTGACAGGGTGGGGGGGTTCTTACTGTACGTCTGTTGACAGGGTGGGGGTTCTTACTGTACGTCTGTTGACAGGGTGGGTTCTTACTGTACGTCTGTTGACAGGGTGGGGGGGGGTTCTTACTGTACGTCTGTTGACAGGGTGGGGGGTTCTTACTGTACGTCTGTTGACAGGGTGGGGGGTTCTTACTGTACGTCTGTTGACAGGGTGGGGGGGTTCTTACTGTACGTCTGTTGACAGGGTGGGGGGTTCTTACTGTACGTCTGTTGACAGGGTGGGGGTTCTTACTGTACGTCTGTTGACAGGGTGGGGGGTTCTTACTGTACGTCTGTTGACAGGGTGGGGGGTTCTTACTGTACGTCTGTTGACAGGGTGGGGGGTTCTTACTGTATGTCTGTTGACAGGGGGGGGTTCTTACTGTATGTCTGTTGACAGGGTGGGGGGTTCTTACTGTATGTCTGTTGACAGGGTGGGGGGTTCTTACTGTACGTCTGTTGACAGGGGGGGGGTTCTTACTGTATGTCTGTTGATAGGGGGGGGTTCTTACTGTATGTCTGTTGACAGGGTGGGGGGTTCTTACTGTACGTCTGTTGACAGGGGTGGGGGGTTCTTACTGTATGTCTGTTGATAGGGCGGGGGGGTTCTTACTGTACGTCTGTTGACAGGGTGGGGGGTTCTTACTGTATGTCTGTTGATAGGGGGGGGTTCTTACTGTATGTCTGTTGATAGGGTGGGGGGTTCTTACTGTATGTCTGTTGACAGGGGGTTCTTACTGTACGTCTGTTGACAGGGTGGGGGGTTCTTACTGTACGTCTGTTGACAGGGTGGGGGTTCTTACTGTACGTCTGTTGACAGGGTGGGGGGTTCTTACTGTACGTCTGTTGACAGGGTGGGGGGTTCTTACTGTACGTCTGTTGACAGGGTGGGGGGGTTCTTACTGTACGTCTGTTGACAGGGTGGGGGGTTCTTACTGTACGTCTGTTGACAGGGTGGGGGGTTCTTACTGTACGTCTGTTGACAGGGTGGGGGGTTCTTACTGTACGTCTGTTGACAGGGTGGGGGGTTCTTACTGTACGTCTGTTGACAGGGTGGGGGGTTCTTACTGTACGTCTGTTGACAGGGTGGGGGTTCTTACTGTACGTCTGTTGACAGGGTGGGGGGTTCTTACTGTACGTCTGTTGACAGGGGGGGGGTTCTTACTGTACGTCTGTTGACAGGGTGGGGGTTCTTACTGTACGTCTGTTGACAGGGTGGGGGGTTCTTACTGTACGTCTGTTGACAGGGTGGGGGGTTCTTACTGTACGTCTGTTGACAGGGTGGGGGGGTTCTTACTGTACGTCTGTTGACAGGGTGGGGGGTTCTTACTGTACGTCTGTTGACAGGGTGGGGGGGTTCTTACTGTACGTCTGTTGACAGGTTGGGGGTTCTTACTGTACGTCTGTTGACAGGGTGGGGGGTTCTTACTGTACGTCTGTTGACAGGGTGGGGGGTTCTTACTGTACGTCTGTTGACAGGGTGGGGGGTTCTTACTGTATGTCTGTTGACAGGGGGGTTCTTACTGTATGTCTGTTGATAGGGTGGGGGGGTTCTTACTGTATGTCTGTTGATAGGGGGTTCTTACTGTACGTCTGTTGACAGGGTGGGGGGTTCTTACTGTATGTCTGTTGATAGGGTGGGGGGTTCTTACTGTATGTCTGTTGATAGGTGGGGGGGTTCTTACTGTATGTCTGTTGATAGGGGGGGTTCTTACTGTACGTCTGTTGACAGGGTGGGGGGTTCTTACTGTACGTCTGTTGACAGGGTGGGGGGGTTCTTACTGTATGTCTGTTGACAGGGTGGGGGGGGGGGTTCTTACTGTACGTCTGTTGACAGGGTGGGGGTTCTTACTGTACGTCTGTTGACAGGGTGGGGGGGTTCTTACTGTACGTCTGTTGACAGGGGGGTTCTTACTGTACGTCTGTTGACAGGGTGGGGGTTCTTACTATACGTCTGTTGACAGGTTGGGGGTTCTTACTGTACGTCTGTTGACAGGGTGGGGGGTTCTTACTGTACGTCTGTTGACAGGGTGGGGGGTCTTACTGTACGTCTGTTGACAGGGTGGGGGGTTCTTACTGTACGTCTGTTGACAGGGGGGTTCTTACTGTACGTCTGTTGACAGGGTGGGGGGGGTTCTTACTGTACGTCTGTTGATAGTGTGGGGGTTCTTACTGTACGTCTGTTGATAGGGTGGGGGAGGATCTTACTGTACGTCTGTTGACAGGGGGTTCTTACTGTACGTCTGTTGACAGGGTGGGGGGTTCTTACTGTATGTCTGTTGATAGGGGGGGTTCTTACTGTATGTCTGTTGATAGGGTGGGGGGTTCTTACTGTATGTCTGTTGATAGGGGGGGGGTTCTTACTGTACGTCTGTTGACAGGGTGGGGGGGTTCTTACTGTACGTCTGTTGACAGTCTGTTGACAGGGGGGGGTTCTTACTGTACGTCTGTTGACAGTGGGGGGGGGTTCTTACTGTACGTCTGTTGACAGGGTGGGGGTTCTTACTGTACGTCTGTTGACAGGGTGGGGGGTTCTTACTGTACGTCTGTTGACAGGGGGTTCTTACTGTACGTCTGTTGACAGGGTGGGGGGTTGTTACTATACGTCTGTTGACAGGTTGGGGGTTCTTACTGTACGTCTGTTGACAGGGTGGGGGGTTCTTACTGTACGTCTGTTGACAGGGTGGGGGTTCTTACTGTACGTCTGTTGACAGTGTGGGGGGTTCTTACTGTACGTCTGTTGACAGGGGGTTCTTACTGTACGTCTGTTGACAGGGTGGGGGGATTCTTACTGTACGTCTGTTGATAGGTGTGGGGGGTTCTTACTGTACGTCTGTTGACAGGGTGGGGGGGATCTTACTGTACGTCTGTTGACAGGGGGTTCTTACTGTACGTCTGTTGACAGGGTGAGGGGTTCTTACTGTATGTCTGTTGATAGGGGGGGGTTCTTACTGTATGTCTGTTGATAGGGGGGGGGTTCTTACTGTACGTCTGTTGACAGGGTGGGGGGGTTCTTACTGTACGTCTGTTGACAGGGTGGGGGGTTCTTACTGTACGTCTGTTGACAGGGTGGGGGGTTCTTACTGCACGTCTGTTGACAGCGTGGGGGTTCTTACTGTACGTCTGTTGACAGGGTGGGGGTTCTTACTGTACGTCTGTTGACAGGGTGGGGGGTTCTTACTGTACGTCTGTTGACAGCGTGGGGGGTTCTTACTGTACGTCTGTTGACAGGGTGGGGGGTTCTTACTGTACGTCTGTTGACAGCGTGGGGGGTTCTTACTGTACGTCTGTTGACAGGGTGGGGGTTCTTACTGTACGTCTGTTGACAGCGTGGGGGTTCTTACTGTACGTCTGTTGACAGGGTGGGGGGTTCTTACTGTACGTCTGTTGACAGGGTGGGGGTTCTTACTGTACGTCTGTTGACAGGGTGGGGGTTATTACTGTACGTCTGTTGACAGGGTGGGGGGTTCTTACTATACGTCTGTTGACAGGGTGGGGGTTCTTACTGTTCGTCTGTTGACAGGGTGGGGGGTTCTTACTGTACGTCTGTTGACAGCGTGGGGGTTCTTACTGTACGTCTGTTGACAGGGTGGGGGGTTCTTACTATACGTCTGTTGACAGGGTGGGGGGGGGTTCTTACTATACGTCTGTTGACAGGGGGGGGGGTTCTTACTATACGTCTGTTGACAGGGTGGGGGGTTCTTACTATACTTCTGTTGACAGGGTGGGGGGTTCTTACTATACGTCTGTTGACAGGTGGGGGGGTTCTTACTGTACGTCTGTTGACAGGGTGGGGGGTTCTTACTGTACGTCTGTTGACAGGGTGGGGGGGTGTTCTTACTGTACGTCTGTTGACAGGGTGGGGGGTCTTACTGTACGTCTGTTGACAGGGTGGGGGTTCTTACTGTACGTCTGTTGACAGCGTGGGGGTTCTTACTGTACGTCTGTTGACAGGGGGTTCTTACTGTACGTCTGTTGACAGGGGGTTCTTACTGTACGTCTGTTGACAGGGTGGGGGGTTTCTTACTGTACGTCTGTTGACAGGGTGGGGGGTTCTTACTGTACGTCTGTTGACAGGGTGGGGGGTTCTTACTGTACGTCTGTTGACAGCGTGGGGGTTCTTACTGTACGTCTGTTGACAGGGTGGGGGGTTCTTACTGTACGTCTGTTGACAGGGTGGGGGTTCTTACTGTACGTCTGTTGACAGCGTGGGGGGTTCTTACTGTACGTCTGTTGACAGGGTGGGGGTTCTTACTGTACGTCTGTTGACAGGGTGGGGGGTTCTTACTGTACGTCTGTTGACAGGGTGGGGGGTTCTTACTATACGTCTGTTGACAGGGTGGGGGGTTCTTACTATACGTCTGTTGACAGGGGGGGGGTTCTTACTGTACGTCTGTTGACAGGGTGGGGGGTTCTTACTGTACGTCTGTTGACAGGGTGGGGGGTTCTTACTGTACGTCTGTTGACAGGGTGGGGGTTCTTACTGTATGTCTGTTGATAGGGGGGTTCTTACTGTTCTTACGTCTGTTGATAGGGTGGGGGGTTCTTACTGTATGTCTGTTGATAGGGGGTTCTTACTGTACGTCTGTTGACAGGGTGGGGGTTCTTACTGTATGTCTGTTGATAGGGGGTTCTTACTGTATGTCTGTTGATAGGGGGTTCTTACTGTACGTCTGTTGACAGGGTGGGGGGGGTTCTTACTGTACGTCTGTTGACAGGGTGGGGGGTTCTTACTGTACATCTGTTGACAGGGGGTTCTTACTGTACGTCTGTTGACAGGTGGGGGGTTCTTACTGTACGTCTGTTGACAGGGTGGGGGGTTCTTACTGTATGTCTGTTGATAGGGTGGGGGTTCTTACTGTACGTCTTTTGACAGGGTGGGGGTTCTTACTGTACGTCTGTTGACAGGGTGGGGGGTTCTTACTGTACGTCTGTTGACAGGGTGGGGGGTTCTTACTGTACGTCTGTTGACAGGGTGGGGGGTTCTTACTGTACGTCTGTTGATAGGGTGGGGGTTCTTACTGTACGTCTGTTGACAGGGTTGGGGGTTCTTACTGTACGTCTGTTGACAGGGGGGGGGTTCTTACTGTACGTCTGTTGACAGGGTGGGGGGTTCTTACTGTACGTCTGTTGACAGCGTGGGGGTTCTTACTGTATGTCTGTTGATAGGGGGTTCTTACTGTACGTCTGTTGACAGGGTGGGGGGTTCTTACTGTACGTCTGTTGACAGGGGGGGGGGTTCTTACTGTACGTCTGTTGATAGGGTGGGGGGTTCTTACTGTACGTCTGTTGACAGGGGGGGGGGTTCTTACTGTAAGTCTGTTGACAGGGTGGGGGGTTCTTACTGTACGTCTGTTGATAGGGTGGGGGTTCTTACTGTACGTCTGTTGACAGGGTGGGGGGTTCTTACTGTACGTCTGTTGATAGGGGGGTGTTCTTACTGTACGTCTGTTGACAGCGTGGGGGTTCTTACTGTACGTCTGTTGACAGCGTGGGGGGGGTTCTTACTGTATGTCTGTTGATAGGGGGTTCTTACTGTACGTCTGTTGACAGCGTGGGGGTCTTACTGTACGTCTGTTGATAGGGTGGGGGGTTCTTACTGTACGTCTGTTGATAGGGGGGTTCTTACTGTACGTCTGTTGACAGCGTGGGGGGTTCTTACTGTACGTCTGTTGACAGGGTGGGGGGAGGTTCTTACTGTACGTCTGTTGATAGGCGGGGGGTTTATACTATACGTCTGTTAACAGGGTGGTGGGGGGTTCTTACTGTAAGTCTGTTGACAAGGGGGGAGGGTTCTTACTGTACGTCTGTTAACAGGGTGGGGGGGTTCTACTGTGAGGTCTGTTGACAGGGGGGGGGGTTCTTACTGTATGTCTGTTGACAGGGTGAACCTGGAGGGAGGGGGGTTCTTACTGTACGTCTGTTGACAGGGTGGGGGGTTCTTACTGTATGTCTGTTGATAGGGGGTTCTTACTGTACGTCTGTTGACAGGGTGGGGGGTTCTTACTGTACATCTGTTGACAGGGTGGGAGGGGGTTCTTACTGTACGTCTGTTGACAGGGTGGGGGGCGTTCTTACTAACAGAGTCCCATAGGAGCTCATTAGTACAACCTGTAGACTGAGAGGAGCTCAACGTCTGTTGACAGGGTGGGGTGGGGGTCTCCACCTGTCTCTCTACCAGCTTTAACCTAGATCTATCAAACCTCATTAGCTATATTTAGTTGCTTTTATTTTCAATCAGTTTTAATGGGGCCTTGTATAGCTCAGTTGGTAGAGTGTGGCACTTCCAAAGCCAGGGTCCTGGTTTCAATTCCTGCTTCACTTCCAAAGCCAGGGTCCTGGGTTCAATTCCTGCTTCACTTCCAAAGCCAGGGTCCTGGGTTCAATTCCTGCTTCACTTCCAAAGCCAGGGTCCTGGGTTCAATTCCTGCTTCACTTCCAAAGCCAGGGTCCTGGGTTCAATTCCTGCTTCACTTCCAAAGCCAGGGTCCTGGGTTCAATTCCTGCTTCACTTCCAAAGCCAGGGTCCTGGGTTCAATTCCTGCTTCACTTCCAAAGCCAGGGTCCTGGGTTCAATTCCTGCTTCACTTCCAAAGCCAGGGTCCTGGGTTCAATTCCTGCTTCACTTCCAAAGCCAGGGTCGTGGGTTCAATTCCTGTATCACTTCCAAAGCCAGGGTCACAAGTTCAATTCCTCTATCACTTCCAAAGCCAGGGTCGTGGGTTCAATTCCTGTATCACTTCCAAAGCCAGGGTCGTGGGTTCAATTCCTGCTTCACTTCCAAAGCCAGGGTCGTGGGTTCAATTCCTGTATCACTTCCAAAGCCAGGGTCACAAGTTCAATTCCTCTATCACTTCCAAAGCCAGGGTCCTGGTTTCAATTCCTGCTTCACTTCCAAAGCCAGGGTCGTGGGTTCAATTCCTGTATCACTTCCAAAGCCAGGGTCATGGGTTCAATTCCTGTATCACTTCCAAAGCCAGGGTCCTGGGTTCAATTCCTGTATCACTTCCAAAGCCAGGGTCACAAGTTCAATTCCTGTATCACTTCCAAAGCCAGGGTCACAAGTTCAATTCCTGCTTCACTTCCAAAGCCAGGGTCACAAGTTCAATTCCTGCTTCACTTCCCAGGGTCCTGGGCCATTCCTGTATCACTTCCAAAGCCAGGGTCGTGGGTTCAATTCCTGTATCACTTCCAAAGCCAGGGTCACAAGTTCAATTCCTGTATCACTTCCAAAGCCAGGGTCGTGGGTTCAATTCCTGTATCACTTCCAAAGCCAGGGTCACAAGTTCAATTCCTGCTTCACTTCCAAAGCCAGGGTCACAAGTTCAATTCCTGTATCACTTCCAAAGCCAGGGTCGTGGGTTCAATTCCTGTATCACTTCCAAAGCCAGGGTCACAAGTTCAATTCCTGTATCACTTCCAAAGCCAGGGTCACAAGTTCAATTCATGTATCACTTTCAAAGCCAGGGTCACAAGTTCAATTCCTGTATCACTTCCAAAGCCAGGGTCACAAGTTCAATTCATGTATCACTTTCAAAGCCAGGGTCACAAGTTCAATTCCTGCTTGGGGTCACTTATTCTTCATTGTCTGCTCTCACTGTGCTGAGAGTCTCTGTGGATAAAAGCCTATGTTATATATATTATTAATAGTACTGTTGAAATTTGCTTTGCAGATGTCATGTGCATTTTTCTATCAAAAACTATTGCAATTTCCCCTCATTGTTATCTTAGCTTTCAGTGTTTTGCATTTTATACAAACCTCTTGTGGATGTTACCCTTGGCAGCTACATGAGTCGCTACCTTACCCCAGTTCCTTCAATCAAAAAGTTAGCTAACAACCATTAGAAGCTGTTTACAGAAACAAGCCCTACTCTACAGGGAAATCCCTCTTCATTCAACACTTCTACTATCATCTTCACAAACTCTCTGATGTGTGTGTGCGTGTGTGCATGTGTGTGCGTGTGCGCGTGCGCTCAATTAGTATTTGGTAGCATTGCCTTTAAATTGTTTAGCTTGGGTCAAATGTTTCGGGTAGCCTTCCACAAGCTTCCCACAATAAGTTGGGTGAATTTTGGCCCATTCCTCCTGACAGAGCTGGTGTAACTGAGTCAGGTTTGTAGGCCTCCTTGCTCGCACACACTATTTCAGTTCTGCCCACACATTTTCTATAGGATTGAGGTCAGGGCTTTGTGATGGCCACTCCACTATCTTGACTTTGTTGTCCTTGGGATGGTGTTCTTCAACTTGCAAGCCTCCCCCTTTTTCCTCCAAACATAACGATGGTCATTATGGCCAATCAGTTCTATTTTTGTTTCATCAGACCAGAGGACATTTCTCCAAAAAGTATGATCTTTGTCCCCATGTGCAGTTTCAAACCGTAGTTTTGGAGCAGTGGCTTATTCCTTGCTGAGCGGCCTTTCAGATTATGTCGATATAGGACTCGTTTTACTGTGGATATAGATACTTTTGTACCTGTTTCCTCCAACATCTTCACAAGATCTTTTGCTGTTGTTCTGGGATTGATTTGCGCTTTTAACACCAAAGTAGGTTAATCTCTAGGAGACAGAACGCGTCTCCTTCCTGAGCAGTATGGCGGTTGGGTGGTCCCATGTTTATTGTTTGTACAGATGAACGTGGTACCTTCAGGCATTTGGAAATTGCTCCCAAGGATGAACCAGACTTGTGGAGGTCTACAATTCTTTCCTGAGGTCTTGGCTGATTTCTTTAGATTTTCCCATGATGTCAAGCAAAGAGGCACTGAGTTTGAAGGTAGGACTTGAAATAGATCCACAGGTACACCTCCAATGGACTCAAATGATGTCAAGTAGCCTATCAGAAGCTTCTAAAGCCATGACATCCTTTTCTGGAATTTTCCAAGCTGTTTAAAGGCACAGTCAACTTAGTGTATGTAAACTTCTGACCCACTGGAATTGCTATACAGTGAGTTAAAAATGAAATAATCTGCCTGTAAACAATTGTTGGAACAATTGTTTGTGTCATGCACAAAGTAGATCTAACCGACTTGCCAAAACGATAGTTTGTTCACAAGAAATGTGTGGAGTGATTGAAAAACGAGTTTTAATGACTCCAACCTAAGTGTATGTAAACTTCCTACTTCAACTGTACATGCACTCGGGGCCACCTCGTCAGGGAGAGGACAACCCAACGGTTGCTGCTGCGCTTCTATTGACCTGGTTCTGTTTGTGCTGTCTTGACAACTCCTATTCTAGCCTGGTTCCAGATCTGTTTGTGCTGTCTTGACAACTCCTATTCTTGGTCCCAGATCTGTTTTTTGCTGTCTTGACAACTCATATTCTAGCCTGGTTCCAGATCAGTTTGTGCTGTCTTGACAACTCCCATTCTAGCCTGGTTCCAGATCTGTTTGTGCTGTCTTGACAACTCCCATTCTAGCCTGGTTCCAGATCTGTTTGTGCTGTCTTGACAACTCCCATTCTAGCCTGGTTCCAGATCTGTTTGTGCTGTCTTGACAACTCCCATTCTAGCCTGGTTCCAGATCTGTTTGTGCTGTCTTGACAACTCCCCATTCTGTTTAGCCTGGTCCCAGATCTGTTTGTGCTGTCTTGACAACTCCTATTCTAGCCTGGTTCCAGATCTGTTTGTGCTGTCTTGACAACTCCTATTCTAGCCTGGTTCCAGATCTGTTTGTGCTGTCTTGACAACTCCCATTCTAGCCTGGTTCCAGATCTGTTTGTGCTGTCTTGACAACTCCCATTCTAGCCTGGTTCCAGATCTGTTTGTGCTGTCTTGACAACTCCCATTCTAGCCTGGTCCCAGATCTGTTTGTGCTGTCTTGACAACTCCTATTCTAGCCTGGTTCCAGATCTGTTTGTGCTGTCTTGACAACTCCTATTCTAGCCTGGTTCCAGATCTGTTTGTGCTGTCTTGACAACTCCCATTCTAGCCTGGTTCCAGATCTGTTTGTGCTGTCTTGACAACTCCTATTCTAGTCTGGTTCCAGATCTGTTTGTGCTGTCTTGACAACTCCTATTCTAGCCTGGTTCCAGATCTGTTTGTGCTGTCTTGACAACTCCTATTCTAGCCTGGTTCCAGATCTGTTTGTGCTGTCTTGACAACTCCTATTCTAGCCTGGTCCCAGATCTGTTTGTGCTGTCTTGACAACTCCCATTCTAGCCTGGTTCCAGATCTGTTTGTGCTGTCTTGACAACTCCATATGGTCTTTGACATTGTCGCTCAGGTCTGGGAGTGGTCACCTCATGTTTTTTAATGAGGAAATTGTCATCTAAATCTACACACATTAATTTGACACACCTACACTCCTAATCTAGTCCTGCCCCGTCATTTCTCCCTCACTTCATTCTCTCTCCTTCTTTTCTCTCTTACTCCCTACTCCCCCTACTCCCCCTACTCCCCTTACTCCCCCTACTCTCCCTACTCCCCTACTCCCCCTACTCTCCCTACTCCCTTACTCCCCCTACTCCCCCTACTCCCCCTACTCCCCTACTCCCTACTCCCCTACTCCCCCTCCTACTCCCTACCCCCTACTCCCCTACTCTCCCTACTCTCCCTACCCCCTACTCCCCCTACTCTCCTCTCCCTACTCCCCCTACTCCCCCCTCTCCCTACTCTCCCTCCCTACTCTCCCTACTCTCCTCCTCCCCCTACTCTCCTCCCTCTCCCTCTCCCCCTACTCTCCCTACTCCCCACTCCCCCTACTCTCCTACTCCTCCCCCTACTCTCCCTACTCCCCCCTCTCCCTACTCCCCCTCTCCCCCTACTCTCCTCTCCCCCTCCCCCTACTCTCCCTCTCCCCTACTCCCCCTGCTCCCCCTACTCTCCCTACTCCCCTACTCTCCCCTACTCTCCTACTCCCCTACTCTCCCTCCCTCTCCCTACTCCCCCTACTCTCCCTACTCCCCCTACTCCCCCCCTATCCCCCTCCCCCTCTCCCCCTACTCTCCCTACTCCCCTACTCCCCCTAC
Source organism: Oncorhynchus nerka (assembly GCF_034236695.1). Taxonomy (NCBI): domain Eukaryota; kingdom Metazoa; phylum Chordata; class Actinopteri; order Salmoniformes; family Salmonidae; genus Oncorhynchus; species Oncorhynchus nerka. The sequence goes on from NC_088411.1 coordinate 48,664,015, forward strand.
TCCCCTCCCCTACTCCCCTACCCCTACTCCCCTACTCCCCTACTCTCCCTACTCCCCTACTCCCCTACTCCCCTACTCCCCCCTACTCCCCCTACTCTCCCTACTCCCCCCTCTCCCCCTACTCCCCCTACTCCCCTACTCCCCCTCCTCCCCCTACTCCCCTACTCCCCCTCCCCTCCCTCCCCTACTCCCCCTATCTCCCCCCTCTCCCCCTACTCCCCTACTCCCTACCCCCTACTCCCCCTACTCCCCTACTCTCCCTACTCCCCTACTCCCCCTACTCTCCCTACTCCCCCTACTCTCCCTACCTCCCTCCCCCTACTCCCCTACTCCCCCTACTCCCTGCTCCCCCTACCTCCCTACTCCCCCTACTCCCCCTACTCCCCTACTCCCCCTCCCCCCTCCTACTCCCCCTACTCCCCCTCTCCCCCTCTCCCCCCTACTCCCCTACTCCCTACTCCCCCTACTCCCCTACTCCCCTACTCCCCTACTCCCCTACTCCCCTACTCCCCCTATCTCCCTACTCCCCCCTACTCTCCCACTCCCACTACTCCCCCTACTCTCCCTACTCCCCTACTCCCCTACTCCCCCTACCCCCACTCCCCTCATACTTCCCTACTTGTATGCTCCCCCTACTCCCCTCTCCCCCTACTCCCCCTCTCTCCCCTCTCCCCCTCTCCCTTATCCCCCTACTCTCCCTCTCCTCCCCTACTCCCCTACTCCCCTACTCCCCCTACTCCCCCTACTCCTCCCTATCCCCCTCTCTCTCCTCCACTCTACTCCCTCTCCCCACCTCCCTACTCCCCTCTCTTATTCTGTCCCCTACCCCCCACTCTCCCTCTCTGTCCCCTAATCTCTCCCCCTCTCTTATTCTGTCTCCCCTGTCTCTCTCCTCTCCCTGTCCCTAAACCTCTCTTATTCTGTCTCTCTCTCTCTCTCTCCCTAAACCTCCTCTTATTCTCCCCTCTCTCTGTCCTAAACCTCTCTTATTCTGTCTCCCCTCTCTCTCTCTCTCCCTACTCCCCTCTCTTATCCCCTGTCTCTCTCTCTCTCTCCCTGTCCCCCTACCTCTCTTATTCTGTCTCCCCCACTCTCCCCCTGTCCCTACCTCTCTTATTCCACTCCTCCCCCTGCTCTCTCTCTGTCCTAAACCTCTCTTATTCTGTCTCCCCCTCTCCCTGTCCCCCTAAACCTCCCTCTTACTCCCCTCTCAACCCTCTACTCTCTCCCTACCTCCCTATTCTGTCAACCTCTCCTGTCCTAAACCTCTATTATTTGTCTGCTCTCTCTCTCTGTCCTAAACCTCTCTTATTCTGTCTCTCTCTCTCTCTCTCTCTCTCTGTCCTAAACCTCTCTTATTCTGTCTCTCTCTCTCTCTCTCTCTCTCTGTCCCTAAACCTCTCTTATTCTGTCTCTCTCTCTCTCTGTCCTAAACCTCTCTTATTCTGTCTCTCTCTCTCTCTCTCTGTCCTAAACCTCTCTTATTCTGTCTCTCTCTCTCTCTGTCCTAAACCTCTCTTATTCTGTCTCTCTCTCTCTCTCTCTGTCCTAAACCTCTCTTATTCTGTCTCTCTCTCTCTCTCTGTCCTAAACCTCTCATATTCTGTCTCTCTCTCTCTCTCTCTCTCTCTCTCTCTCTCTCTGTCCTAAACCTCTCTTATTCTGTCTCTCTCTCTCTCTCTCTCTCTCTCTCTCTCTGTCCTAAACCTCTCTTATTCTGTCTCTCTCTAAATTCTGTCTCTCTCTCTCTCTGTCTCTCTCTCTCTCTGTCTATCTCTGTCTCTCTCTCTCTCTGTCTCTCTGTCTCTCTCCGTCTCTCTCTCTCTCTCTCTGTCTCTCTATTCTGTCTCTCTCTCTCTCTGACTCTCTCTGACTCTCTCTCTCTTTCTCTCTCTCCGTAACTCTCTTATTCTCTGTCTCTCTCTCTCTCTTTCTCTCTCTCACTTATTCTGTCTCTCTCTCTCTCTGTCCTAAACCTCTCTTATTCTGTCTCTCTCTCTCTCCGTCTCTCTCTCTCTCTCTCCCTGTCTCTCTCTCTCTCTGACTCTCTCTCTGACTCTCTCTCTGACTCTCTCTCTCTGTCTCTCTCTCTCTCTGTCCTAAACCTCTCTTATTCTGTCTCTCTCTCTCTCTCTCTCTCTCTCTCTCTCTCTCTCTCTCTCGCTCTCTCTCTCTCTCTCTCTTTCTCGCTCTCTCTCGCTCTCTCGCTCTCTCGCTCTCTCGCTCTCTCAATGTATCCTCTATCGTTATGTGCAGTAGCCCTCCCTCACTCATCCTCTCCTCTCTGTCCCTCCTCTCCTCTCTGTCCCTCCTCTCCTCTCTGTTCAGAGCTTCTCCACTGATCCTGTGTGTGTGTGTGATGTGTCGTTAATGAATCTCTGGTTGCTGCAGAGAGAATATGGGTCACCTCATCTCTACTGTAACTGTTCGTTATCAAGGCCTGGGAGTCCCAACGGGTGGTTTTATAATTCCGGGAACTTTCAATTATTTCCTTGGTTTTTCTTATTATTCCCTCGTAAATCTGGGAATCCTCCAACCGGGATTTCGGGGAAAAACAGGAAATGTATTTAAAGTTCCAGGAACCCCAACAGTAACCATTCGCTATTCATGAACTGCAGTGGCACCAAGGCAGAACGATCACTGAAGTAACGATATGTTAGATCTGCCAACGCTAACTGTGACTTTCACTGGTGTTTCTACCATAGCAGAGAGGTAGTCTGGGTAATGTAGTCATTGACATACGGTTTATTGAGCCTAAGTATTATGTTGTGTGTTATAAACTGGGTGGTTCGAGCCCTGAATGCTGATTTGGCTTATATCCGTGGTATATCGTATACCAAAGGGCCTGACAAAACAATACTAAGCTTTAATAAGTATTAAGTTTTAATAAAGTCATATCATATATCGTTTAGATATTCCATTTTCCCTTTACGTATAAAAAGAAAATAGTAAAACATTATTGAATAAAATATTGAATTTGGCCTTTACTAGTTAATAGCCCACAGAAACACATTCATAAATGACAAAAAAAAAGAGAGTAAAAAAATGATATTTTTTTGCTTTTTGACACATATTTAACCCCTTATTCCTGTTGGCAGAAAACTACCTTCATACTACCATTAATTTGTATGGGTTAATATCTATATATATCTCCATACTACCATTAATTTGTATAGGTTAATATCTATATATATATCTCCATACTACCATTCATATGTTACCTTCAGATGAAGGTTTAATATCTCTCTATATATCTCCATACTACCATTCATTTGTATGGGTTACCTTCAGATGAAGGTTTAACATTTTTCATTTCATTTCATTACAGTACAACGGCTTGATTTGTTTGATCGTAGCTAGCTACATAGCTAGCTACATAGCCGTCTTTGTATCAAAGATAATTGTGTAGTCTAGAGCGATTTCCTAGGTTAGCTAGCCAGCTATTGTCGTTCTTTTAACGCAACGTAACGTAATCAACACTGCTAGCTAGCCAGCTAGCCCCGAATAGCAGCACAGTAGAAACTATTACACTCAACGGAACGACTTGATTAGTGTAGTGTCAACAACGCAGCCAATGCCAGCTAGCCTACATAGTCAACAACGCAGCCTCTGCCAGCTAGCCTACTTCAGCAGTACTGTATCATTTTAATCATTTTAGTCAATAAGATTCTTGCTACGTAAGCTTAACTTTCTGAACACTCGAGACGTGTAGTCCACTTGTCATTCCAATCTCCTTTGCATTAGCGTAGCCTCTTGTGTAGCCTGTCAACTATGTGTCTGTCTATCCCTGTTCTCTCCTCTCTGCACAGACCATACAAACGCTCACACCGCGTGGCCGCGGCCACCTAATCTGGTGGTCCCAGCGCGCACGACCCACGTGGAGTTCCAGGTCTCCGGTAGCCTCTGGAACTGCCGATCTGCGGCCAACAAGGCAGAGTTCATCTCAGCCTATGCCGCCCTCCAGTCCCTCGACTTCTTGGCACTGACGGAAACATGGATCACCACAGACAACACTGCTACTCCTACTGCTCTCTCTTCGTCTGCCCACGTGTTCTCGCACACCCCGAGAGCTTCTGGTCAGCGGGGTGGTGGCACCGGGATCCTCATCTCTCCCAAGTGGTCATTCTCTCTTTCTCCCCTTACCCATCTGTCTATCGCCTCCTTTGAATTCCATGCTGTCACAGTTACCAGCCCTTTCAAGCTTAACATCCTTATCATTTATCGCCCTCCAGGTTCCCTCGGAGAGTTCATCAATGAGCTTGATGCCTTGATAAGCTCCTTTCCTGAGGACGGCTCACCTCTCACAGTTCTGGGCGACTTTAACCTCCCCCACGTCTACCTTTGACTCATTCCTCTCTGCCTCCTTCTTTCCACTCCTCTCCTCTTTTGACCTCACCCTCTCACCTTCCCCCCTACTCACAAGGCAGGAAATACGCTCGACCTCATCTTTACTAGATGCTGTTCTTCCACTAACCTCGTTGCAACTCCCCTCCAAGTCTCCGACCACTACCTTGTATCCTTTTCCCTCTCGCTCTCATCCAACACTTCCCACACTGCCCCTACTCGGATGGTATCGCGCCGTCCCAACCTTTCGCTCTCTCTCCCCCGCTACTCTCTCCTCTTCCATCCTATCATCTCTTCCCTCTGCTCAAACCTTCTCCAACCTATCTCCTGATTCTGCCTCCTCAACCCTCCTCTCCTCCCTTTCTGCATCCTTTGACTCTCTATGTCCCCTATCCTCCAGGCCGGCTCGGTCCTCCTCCCGCTCCGTGGCTCGACGACTCATTGCGAGCTCACAGAACAGGGCTGCGGGCAGCCGGCGGAAATGGAGGAAAACTCGCCTCCCTGCGGACCTGACATCCTTTCACTCCCTCCTCTCTACATTTTCCTATTCTCTCTCTGCTAAAGCCACTTTCTACCACTCTAAATTCCAAGCATCTGCCTCTAACCCTAGGAAGCTCTTTGCAACCTTCTCCTCCCTCCTGAATCCTCCCCCCTCCTCCCTCTCTGCAGATGACTTCGTCAACCATTTTGAAAAGAAGGTCGACGACATCCGATCCTCGTTTGCTAAGTCAAACGACACCGCTGGTTCTGCTCACACTGCCCTACCCTGTGCTCTGACCTCTTTCTCCCCTCTCTCTCCAGATGAAATCTCGCGTCTTGTGACGGCCGGCCGCCCAACAACCTGCCCGCTTGACCCTATCCCCTCCTCTCTTCTCCAGACCATTTCCGGAGACCTTCTCCCTTACCTCACCTCGCTCATCAACTCATCCCTGACCGTTGGCTACGTCCCTTCCGTCTTCAAGAGAGCGAGAGTTGCACCCCTTCTGAAAAACCTACACTCGATCCCTCCGATGTCAACAACTACAGACCAGTATCCCTTCTTTCTTTTCTCTCCAAAACTCTTGAACGTGCCGTCCTTGGCCAGCTCTCCCGCTATCTCTCTCAGAATGACCTTCTTGATCCAAATCAGTCAGGTTTCAAGACTAGTCATTCAACTGAGACTGCTCTTCTCTGTATCACGGAGGCGCTCCGCACTGCTAAAGCTAACTCTCTCTCCTCTGCTCTCATCCTTCTAGACCTATCGGCTGCCTTCGATACTGTGAACCATCAGATCCTCCTCTCCACCCTCTCCGAGTTGGGCATCTCCGGCGCGGCCCACGCTTGGATTGCGTCCTACCTGACAGGTCGCTCCTACCAGGTGGCGTGGCGAGAATCCGTCTCCACACCACATGCTCTCACCACTGGTGTCCCTCAGGGCTCTGTTCTAGGCCCTCTCCTATTCTCGCTATACACCAAGTCACTTGGCTCTGTCATAACCTCACATGGTCTCTCCTATCATTGCTATGCAGACGACACACAATTAATCTTCTCCTTTCCCCCTTCTGATGACCAGGTGGCGAATCGCATCTCTGCATGTCTGGCAGACATATCCCAGTGTGGATGACGGATCACCACCTCAAGCTGAACCTCGGCAAGACGGAGCTGCTCTTCCTCCCGGGAAGGACTGCCCGTTCCATGATCTCGCCATCACGGTTGACAACTCCATTGTGTCCTCCTCCCAGAGCGCTAAGAACCTTGGCGTGATCCTGGACAACACCCTGTCGTTCTCAACTAACATCAAGGCGGTGGCCCGTTCCTGTAGGTTCATGCTCTACAACACCCACAGAGTACGACCCTGCCTCACACAGGAAGCGGCGCAGGTCCTAATCCAGGCACTTGTCATCTCCCGTCTGGATTACTGCAACTCGCTGTTGGCTGGGCTCCCTGCCTGTGCCATTAAACCCCTACAACTCATCCAGAACGCCGCAGCCCGTCTGGTGTTCAACCTTCCCAAGTTCTCTCACGTCACCCCGCTCCTCCGCTCCCTCCACTGGCTTCCAGTTGAAGCTCGCATCCGCTACAAGACCATGGTGCTTGCCTACGGAGCTGTGAGGGGAACGGCACCTCAGTACCTCCAGGCTCTGATCAGGCCCTACACCCAAACAAGGGCACTGCGTTCATCCACCTCTGGCCTGCTCGCCTCCCTACCACTGAGGAAGTACAGTTCCCGCTCAGCCCAGTCAAAACTGTTCGCTGCTCTGGCCCCCCAATGGTGGAACAAACTCCCTCACAACGCCAGGACAGCGGAGTCAATCACCACCTTCCGGAGACACCTGAAACCCCACCTCTTTAAGGAATACCTAGGATAGGATAAAGTAATCCCTCTCACCCCCCCTCCCCCTTAAAAGATTTAGATGCACTACTGTTCCACTGGATGTCATAAGGTGAATGCACCAATTTGTAAGTCGCTCTGGATAAGAGCGTCTGCTAAATGACTTAAATGTAAATGTAAATGTATATATCTCCATACTACCATTAATTTGTATGGGTTACCTTCAGATGAAGGTTTAATATCTCTCTATATATCTCCATACTACCATTCATTTGTATGGGTTTACCTTCAGAAGTGACACTTGTGGGGGTCGTAGAGCAAAACAGAGAACATCATTCTGTAGGTCAAACCTCTCGGATGCTACTGACGGTTTTTTGTGAGGAGGGGGAAGGAGGGGAGGCTAGTAGAAGGAGGGGGAGGAGAAATGGAGGGGAGGGGGAATGGGAGGAGGGGAAAGAGGAGGAGGGGAAAGAGGAGGAGGAGGAGGAGGAGGAGGAGAAGCAGGGGAAGGAGGAAGGGAAAGAAGAGGAGGAGGGGGGAGGAGGAAGAGGAGGAAGGGAAAGAAGAGGAGGAGGGGAAAGAGGAGGAGGAGGTGGGGAGGAGGTTGAGGAGTTGGAGGAGTGGGAGGAGGAGGAGCAGAAGGGGGGGTGTAGTCGCTCTGGATAAGAGCGTCTGCTAAATGACTTAAATGTAAATGTAAATGTAGAGGACGAGGAGGGGAGGCAGTGAGAGGGATGGCTGTCAGCCCCCAGCTAGAGTCAAGGACAGTCTCACTGTGCACACACACACACACACACACACACACACACACACACACACACACACACACACACACACACACACACACACACACGCACACACACACACACACACACACACACACACACACACACACACACACACACACACACACACACACACACACACACACACACACACATAGGCACCCAGAACAGAGATCTGTCACAGTTAACCACCTGCTAAATGCATCTGCATCCCAAATGGCACCCTATTCCCTATATATAGTGCACTACTTTAGACCAGAGCCCTATAGCACCCTATTCCCTATATATAGTGCACTACTTTAGACCAGAGCCCTATAGCACCCTATTCCCTATATAGTGCACTACTTTATACCAGATCCCTATGGCACCCTATTCCCTACATAGTGCACTACTTTATACCAGGGCCCATCTCTATAGAGAATAGGGTGCTATTTGGGATGCAAACAAAGTTATTATGAACCTTATTATTCTGCTTTATTCACTTGGTGTGGAAATGAGATCTGCAAGGGGATGATGTGACTGGTTGGTTTATCTGTTGTCAGAATGACTGGGAGACGTTGTTCAAGTCACAAATTACACGGGAAATTATACAATACACTATCATTTACTATATACATACACTATCATTTACTATATACATACACTATCATTTACTATATACATACACTATCATTTACTATATACATACACTATCATTTACTATATACATACACTATCATTTACTATATACATACACTATCATTTACTATATACATACACTATCATTTACTATATACATACACTATCATTTACTATATACATACACTATCATTGTTTACAGTTGAACAGGAAGTCTGTGTAAAGCTGAACCAGCTTCAGAACCATCCCTTCAGATGAGAGGTGAACCATCACTCAGTCCCTTCAGATGAGAGGTGAACCATCACTCAGTCCCTTCAGATGAGAGGTGAACCATCCCTCAGTCCCTTCAGATGAGAGGTGAACCATCACTCAGTCCCTTCAGATGAGAGGTGAACCATCACTCAGTCCCTTCAGATGAGAGGTCACTCAGTCCCTTCAGATGAGAGGTGAACCATCACTCAGTCCCTTCAGATGAGAGGTGAACCATCACTCAGTCCCTTCAGATGAGAGGTGAACCATCACTCAGTCCCTTCAGATGAGAGGTGAACCATCACTCAGTCCCTTCAGATGAGAGGTGAACCATCACTCAGTCCCTTCAGATGAGAGGTGAACCATCAGTCCCTTCAGTCCCTTCAGATGAGAGGTGAACCATCACTCAGTCCCTTCAGATGAGAGGTGAACCATCACTCAGTCCCTTCAGATGAGAGGTGATCCATCACTCAGTCCCTTCAGATGAGAGGTGATCCATCACTCAGTCCCTTCAGATGAGAGGTGAACCATCACTCAGTCCCTTCAGATGAGAGGTGAACCATCACTCAGTCCCTTCAGATGAGAGGTGAACCATCACTCAGTCCCTTCAGATGAGAGGTGAACCATCACTCAGTCCCTTCAGATGAGAGGTGAACCATCACTCAACCATCACTCAGTCCCTTCAGATGAGAGGTGAACCATCACTCAGTCCCTTCAGATGAGAGGTGAACCATCACTCAGTCCCTTCAGATGAGAGGTGAACCATCACTCAGTCCCTTCAGATGAGAGGTGAACCATCACTCAGTCCCTTCAGATGAGAGGTGAACCATCACTCAGTCCCTTCAGATGAGAGGTGAACCATCACTCAGTCCCTTCAGATGAGGTGAACCATCACTCAGTCCCTTCAGATGAGAGGTAAACCATCACTCAGTCCCTTCAGATGAGAGGTGAACCATCACTCAGTCCCTTCAGATGAGAGGTGAACCATCACTCAGTCCCTTCAGATGAGAGGTGAACCACTCAGTCCCTTCAGATGAGAGGTCATCAGTCCCTTCAGATGAGAGGTGAACCATCACTCAGTCCCTTCAGATGAGAGGTGAACCATCACTCAGTCCCTTCAGATGAGAGGTGAACCATCACTCAGTCCCTTCAGATGAGAGGTGAACCATCACTCAGTCCCTTCAGATGAGGTGAACCATCACTCAGTCCCTTCAGATGAGAGGTGAACCATCACTCAGTCCCTTCAGATGAGAGGTGAAACCAGTCCCTTCAGAGGTCACTCAGTCCCTTCAGATGAGGTGAACCATCACCAGTCCCTTCAGATGAGAGGTGAACCATCACTCAGTCCCTTCAGATGAGAGGTGAACCATCACTCAGTCCCTTCAGATGAGAGGTGAACCATCACTCAGTCCCTTCAGATGAGAGGTGAACCATCACTCAGTCCCTTCAGATGAGAGGTCACTCAGTCCCTTCAGATGAGAGGTGAACCATCACTCAGTCCCTTCAGATGAGAGGTGAACCATCACTCAGTCCCTTCAGATGAGAGGTCACTCAGTCCCTTCAGATGAGAGGTGAACCATCACCAGTCCCTTCAGATGAGAGGTGAACCATCACTCAGTCCCTTCAGATGAGAGGAACCATCACTCAGTCCCTTCAGATGAGAGGTGAACCATCAGTCCCTTCAGTCCCTTCAGATGAGAGGTGAACCATCACTCAGTCCCTTCAGATGAGAGGTGAACCATCACTCAGTCCCTTCAGATGAGAGGTGAACCATCACTCAGTCCCTTCAGATGAGAGGTCACTCAGTCCCTTCAGATGAGAGGTGAACCATCACTCAGTCCCTTCAGATGAGAGGTGAACCATCACTCAGTCCCTTCAGATGAGAGGTCACTCAGTCCCTTCAGATGAGAGGTGAACCATCACTCAGTCCCTTCAGATGAGAGGTGAACCATCACTCAGTCCCTTCAGATGAGAGGTGAACCATCACTCAGTCCCTTCAGATGAGGTGAACCATCACTCAGTCCCTTCAGATGAGAGGTGAACCATCACTCCAGTCCCTTCAGATGAGAGGTGAACCATCAGTCCCTTCAGATGAGAGGATGAACCATCACTCAGTCCCTTCAGATGAGAGGTGAACCATCACTCAGTCCCTTCAGATGAGAGGTCACTCAGTCCCTTCAGATGAGAGGTGAACCATCACTCAGTCCCTTCAGATGAGAGGTGAACCATCACTCAGTCCCTTCAGATGAGAGGTCACTCAGTCCCTTCAGATGAGAGGTGAACCATCACTCAGTCCCTTCAGATGAGAGGTCACTCAGTCCCTTCAGATGAGAGGTGAACCATCACTCAGTCCCTTCAGATGAGAGGTGAACCATCACTCAGTCCCTTCAGATGAGAGGTGAACCATCACTCAGTCCCTTCAGATGAGAGGTGAACCATCACTCAGTCCCTTCAGATGAGAGGTGAACCATCACTCAGTCCCTTCAGATGAGAGGTGAACCATCACTCAGTCCCTTCAGATGAGAGGTGAACCATCACTCAGTCCCTTCAGATGAGAGGTGAACCATCACTCCAGTCCCTTCAGATGAGAGGTGAACCATCACTCAGTCCCTTCAGATGAGAGGTGAACCATCACTCAGTCCCTTCAGATGAGAGGTGAACCATCACTTCAGATCAGTCCCTTCAGATGAGAGGTGAACCATCACTCAGTCCCTTCAGATGAGAGGTGAACCATCACTCAGTCCCTTCAGATGAGAGGTGAACCATCACTCAGTCCCTTCAGATGAGAGGTGAACCATCACTCAGTCCCTTCAGATGAGATGAACCATCACTCAGTCCCTTCAGATGAGAGGTGAACCATCACTCAGTCCCTTCAGATGAGAGGTGAACCATCACTCAGTCCCTTCAGATCAGTCCCTTCAGAGGAACCATCACTCAGTCCCTTCAGATGAGAGGTGAACCATCACTCAGTCCCTTCAGATGAGAGGTGAACCATCACTCAGTCCCTTCAGATGAGGTGAACCATCACTCAGTCCCTTCAGATGAGAGGTCACTCAGTCCCTTCAGATGAGAGGTGAACCATCACTCAGTCCCTTCAGATGAGAGGTGAACCATCACTCAGTCCCTTCAGATGAGAGGTCACTCAGTCCCTTCAGAGGAGAGGTCACTCAGTCCCTTCAGATGAGAGGTCACACAGTCCCTTCAGGTGAGAGGTGAACCATCACTCAGTCCCTTCAGGTGAGAGGTGAACCATCACTCAGTCCCTTCAGATGAGAGGTCACTCAGTCCCTTCAGATGAGAGGTGAACCATCACTCAGTCCCTTCAGATGAGAGGTCACTCAGTCCCTTCAGATGAGAGGTGAACCATCACTCAGTCCCTTCAGATGAGAGGTGAACCATCACTCAGTCCCTTCAGATGAGAGGTGAACCATCACTCAGTCCCTTCAGATGAGGTGAACCATCACTCAGTCCCTTCAGATGAGAGGTGAACCATCACTCAGTCCCTTCAGATGAGAGGTGAACCATCACTCAGTCCCTTCAGATGAGAGTGAACCATCACTCAGTCCCTTCAGAGTCCCTTCAGATGAGGTGAACCATCAGTCCCTTCAGATGAGAGGTGAACCATCACTCAGTCCCTTCAGATGAGAGGTCACTCAGTCCCTTCAGATGAGAGGTCACTCAGTCCCTTCAGATGAGAGTGAACCATCACCAGTCCTTCACTCAGTCCCTTCAGATGAGAGGTGAACCATCACTCAGTCCCTTCAGATGAGAGGTCACTCAGTCCCTTCAGATGAGAGGTGAACCATCACTCAGTCCCTTCAGATGAGAGGTGAACCATCACTCAGTCCCTTCAGATGAGGTGAACCATCACTCAGTCCCTTCAGATGAGAGTGAACCATCACTCAGTCCCTTCAGATGAGAGGTGAACCATCACTCAGTCCCTTCAGATGAGAGGTGAACCATCACTCAGTCCCTTCAGATGAGAGGTGAACCATCACTCAGTCCCTTCAGATGAGAGGTGAACCATCACCAGTCCCTTCAGATGAGAGGTGAACCATCACTCAGTCCCTTCAGATGAGAGGGTCACTCAGTCCCTTCAGATGAGAGGTGAACCATCACTCAGTCCCTTCAGATCAGTCCCTTCAGATGAGAGGTGAACCATCACTCAGTCCCTTCAGATGAGAGGTCACCAGTCCCTTCAGATGAGAGGTGAACCATCACTCAGTCCCTTCAGATGAGGTGAACCATCACTCAGTCCCTTCAGATGAGAGGTGAACCAGTCCCTTCAGATCAGTCCCTTCAGATGAGAGGTGAACCATCACCTTCAGTCCCTTCAGATGAGAGGTGAACCATCACTCAGTCCCTTCAGATGAGAGGTGAACCATCACTCAGTCCCTTCAGATGAGAGGTGAACCATCACTCAGTCCCTTCAGATGAGAGTGAACCATCACTCAGTCCCTTCAGATGAGAGGTCACTCAGTCCCTTCAGATGAGCTGAACCATCACTCAGTCCCTTCAGATGAGAGGTGAACCATCACTCAGTCCCTTCAGATGAGAGGTGAACCATCACTCAGTCCCTTCAGATGAGAGGTGTCACTCAGTCCCTTCAGATGAGAGGTGAACCATCACTCAGTCCCTTCAGATGAGAGGTGAACCATCACTCAGTCCCTTCAGATGAGAGTGAACCATCACTCAGTCCCTTCAGATGAGAGGTGAACCATCACCAGTCCCTTCAGATGAGAGGTCACTCAGTCCCTTCAGATGAGAGGTGAACCATCACTCAGTCCCTTCAGATGAGAGGTGAACCATCACTCAGTCCCTTCAGATGAGAGGTGAACCATCACTCAGTCCCTTCAGATGAGAGGTGAACCATCACTCAGTCCCTTCAGATGAGAGGTGAACCATCACTCAGTCCCTTCAGATGAGAGGTGAACCATCACTCAGTCCCTTCAGATGAGAGGTGAACCATCACTCAGTCCCTTCAGATGAGAGGTGAACCATCACTCAGTCCCTTCAGATGAGAGGTCACTCAGTCCCTTCAGATGAGGTCACTCAGTCCCTTCAGATGAGGTGAACCATCACTCAGTCCCTTCAGATGAGAGGTCACTCAGTCCCTTCAGATGAGAGGTCACTCAGTCCCTTCAGATGAGAGGTGAACCATCACTCAGTCCCTTCAGATGAGAGGTCACTCAGTCCCTTCAGATGAGAGGTGAACCATCACTCAGTCCCTTCAGATGAGAGGTGAACCATCACTCAGTCCCTTCAGATGAGAGGTGAACCATCACTCAGTCCCTTCAGATGAGAGGTGAACCATCACTCAGTCCCTTCAGATGAGAGGTGAACCATCACTCAGTCCCTTCAGATGAGGTGAACCATCACTCAGTCCCTTCAGATGAGAGGTGAACCATCACTCAGTCCCATCAGATGAGAGGTGAACCATCACTCAGTCCCTTCAGATGAGGTGAACCATCACTCAGTCCCTTCAGATGAGAGGTGAACCATCACTCAGTCCCTTCAGATGAGAGGTGAACCATCACTCAGTCCCTTCAGATGAGAGGTGAACCATCACTCAGTCCCTTCAGATGAGAGGTGAACCATCACTCAGTCCCTTCAGATGAGAGGTGAACCATCACTCAGTCCCTTCAGATGAGAGGTCACTCAGTCCCTTCAGATGAGAGGTCACTCAGTCCCTTCAGATGAGAGGTGAACCATCACTCAGTCCCTTCAGATGAGAGGTGAACCATCACTCAGTCCCTTCAGATGAGAGGTCACTCAGTCCCTTCAGATGAGAGGTGAACCATCACTCAGTCCCTTCAGATGAGAGGTGAACCATCACTCAGTCCCTTCAGATGAGAGGTCACTCAGTCCCTTCAGATGAGAGGTGAACCATCACTCAGTCCCTTCAGATGAGAGGTGAACCATCACTCAGTCCCTTCAGATGAGGTGAACCATCACTCAGTCCCTTCAGATGAGAGGTGAACCATCACTCAGTCCCTTCAGATGAGAGGTGAACCATCACTCAGTCCCTTCAGATGAGAGGTGAACCATCACTCAGTCCCTTCAGATGAGAGGTGAACCATCACTCAGTCCCTTCAGATGAGAGGTGAACCATCACTCAGTCCCTTCAGATGAGAGGTGAACCATCACTCAGTCCCTTCAGATGAGAGGTGAACCATCACTCAGTCCCTTCAGATGAGAGGTGAACCATCACTCAGTCCCTTCAGATGAGAGGTGAACCATCACTCAGTCCCTTCAGATGAGAGGTGAACCATCACTCAGTCCCTTCAGATGAGAGGTCACTCAGTCCCTTCAGATGAGAGGTGAACCATCACTCAGTCCCTTCAGATGAGGTGAACCATCACTCAGTCCCTTCAGATGAGAGGTGAACCATCACTCAGTCCCTTCAGATGAGAGGTCACTCAGTCCCTTCAGATGAGGTGAACCATCACTCAGTCCCTTCAGATGAGAGGTGAACCATCACTCAGTCCCTTCAGATGAGAGGTGAACCATCACTCAGTCCCTTCAGATGAGAGGTCACTCAGTCCCTTCAGATGAGAGGTGAACCATCACTCAGTCCCTTCAGATGAGAGGTGAACCATCACTCAGTCCCTTCAGATGAGAGGTGAACCATCACTCAGTCCCTTCAGATGAGAGGTGAACCATCACTCAGTCCCTTCAGATGAGAGGTCACTCAGTCCCTTCAGATGAGAGGTGAACCATCACTCAGTCCCTTCAGATGAGAGGTGATCACCAGTCCCTCAGTCACTCAGTCCCTTCAGATGAGAGGTGAACCATCACTCAGTCCCTTCAGATGAGAGGTGAACCATCACTCAGTCCCTTCAGATGAGAGGTGAACCATCACTCAGTCCCTTCAGATGAGAGGTGAACCATCACTCAGTCCCTTCAGATGAGAGGTCCATCACTCAGTCCCTTCAGATGAGAGGTGAACCATCACTCAGTCCCTTCAGATGAGAGGTGAACCATCACTCAGTCCCTTCAGATGAGAGGTGAACCAGTCCCTTCAGTCACCAGTCCCTTCAGATGAGAGGTGAACCATCACTCAGTCCCTTCAGATGAGGTGAACCATCACTCAGTCCCTTCAGATGAGAGGTGAACCATCACTCAGTCCCTTCAGATGAGAGGTGAACCATCACTCAGTCCCTTCAGATGAGAGGTCACTCAGTCCCTTCAGATGAGAGGTGAACCATCACTCAGTCCCTTCAGATGAGAGGTGAACCATCACTCAGTCCCTTCAGATGAGAGGTGAACCATCACTCAGTCCCTTCAGATGAGAGGTGTCCCCATCACTCAGTCCCTTCAGATGAGAGGTGAACCATCACTCAGTCCCTTCAGATGAGAGGTGAACCATCACTCAGTCCCTTCAGATGAGAGGTGAACCATCACTCAGTCCCTTCAGATGAGAGGTGAACCATCACTCAGTCCCTTCAGATGAGAGGTGAACCATCACTCAGTCCCTTCAGATGAGAGGTCACTCAGTCCCTTCAGATGAGAGGTCACTCAGTCCCTTCAGATGAGAGGTGAACCATCCTTCAGTCCCTTCAGATGAGGTGAACCATCACTCAGTCCCTTCAGATGAGAGGTGAACCATCACTCAGTCCCTTCAGATGAGAGTGAACCATCACTCAGTCCCTTCAGATGAGAGGTGAACCATCACTCAGTCCCTTCAGATGAGAGGTGAACCATCACTCAGTCCCTTCAGATGAGAGGTGAACCATCACTCAGTCCCTTCAGATGAGAGGTGAACCATCACTCAGTCCCTTCAGATGAGAGGTGAACCATCACTCAGTCCCTTCAGATGAGAGGTGAACCATCACTCAGTCCCTTCAGATGAGAGGTGAACCATCACTCAGTCCCTTCAGATGAGAGGAACCATCACTCAGTCCCTTCAGATGAGATCACTCAGTCCCTTCAGATGAGAGGTCACTCAGTCCCTTCAGATGAGAGGTGAACCATCACTCAGTCCCTTCAGATGAGAGGTGAACCATCACTCAGTCCCTTCAGATGAGAGGTGAACCAGTCCCTTCACCATCAGTCCCTTCAGATGAGAGGTGAACCATCACTCAGTCCCTTCAGATCAGATGAGGTGAACCATCACTCAGTCCCTTCAGATGAGAGGTGAACCATCACTCAGTCCCTTCAGATGAGAGGTGAACCATCACTCAGTCCCTTCAGATGTCACCAGTCCCTTCAGATGAGTGAACCATCACTCAGTCCCTTCAGATGAGGTGAACCATCACTCAGTCCCTTCAGATGAGAGGTGAACCATCACTCAGTCCCTTCAGATGAGAGGTGAACCATCACTCAGTCCCTTCAGATGAGAGGTCACTCAGTCCCTTCAGATGAGAGGTGAACCATCACTCAGTCCCTTCAGATGAGAGGTGAACCATCACTCAGTCCCTTCAGATGAGAGGTGAACCATCACTCAGTCCCTTCAGATGAGAGGTCACTCAGTCCCTTCAGATGAGAGGTCACTCAGTCCCTTCAGATGAGAGGTGAACCATCACTCAGTCCCTTCAGATGAGAGGTGAACCATCACTCAGTCCCTTCAGATGAGAGGTGAACCATCACTCAGTCCCTTCAGAGTCCCTTCAGATGAGAGGTGAACCATCACTCAGTCCCTTCAGATGAGAGGTCACTCAGTCCCTTCAGATGAGAGGTGAACCATCACTCAGTCCCTTCAGATGAGAGGTGAACCATCACTCAGTCCCTTCAGATGAGAGGTGAACCATCACTCAGTCCCTTCAGATGAGAGGTGAACCATCACTCAGTCCCTTCAGATCACTCAGTCCCTTCAGATGAGAGGTGAACCAGTCCCTTCAGATGAGAGGTGAACCATCACTCAGTCCCTTCAGATGAGAGGTGAACCATCACTCAGTCCCTTCAGATGAGAGGTGAACCATCACTCCAGTCCCTTCAGATGAGAGGTGAACCATCACTCAGTCCCTTCAGATGAGAGGTGAACCATCACTCAGTCCCTTCAGATGAGAGGTGAACCATCACTCAGTCCCTTCAGATGAGAGGTGAACCATCACTCAGTCCCTTCAGATGAGAGGTGAACCATCACTCAGTCCCGTCAGATGAGAGGTGAACCATCACTCAGTCCCTTCAGATGAGAGGTGAACCATCACTCAGTCCCTTCAGATGAGGTGAACCATCACTCAGTCCCTTCAGATGAGAGGTCAGTCCCTTCAGATGAGAGGTGAACCATCACAGATCAGTCCCTTCAGATGAGAGGTGAACCATCACTCAGTCCCTTCAGATGAGAGGTGAACCATCACTCAGTCCCTTCAGATGAGAGGTGAACCATCACTCAGTCCCTTCAGATGAGAGGTGAACCATCACTCAGTCCCTTCAGATGAGAGGTGAACCATCACTCAGTCCCTTCAGATGAGAGGTGAACCATCACTCAGTCCCTTCAGATGAGAGGTGAACCATCACTCAGTCCCTTCAGATGAGAGGATGAACCATCACTCAGTCCCTTCAGATGAGAGGTGAACCACTCAGTCCCTTCAGATGAGAGGTGAACCATCACTCAGTCCCTTCAGATGAGAGGTGAACCATCACTCAGTCCCTTCAGATGAGAGGTCACTCAGTCCCTTCATCAGTCCTCAGTCCTTCAGATGAGAGGTCACTCAGTCCCTTCAGATGAGAGGTGAACCATCACTCCAGTCCCTTCAGATGAGAGGTGAACCATCACTCAGTCCCTTCAGATGAGAGGTGAACCATCACTCAGTCCCTTCAGATGAGAGGTGAACCATCACTCAGTCCCTTCAGATGAGAGGTGAACCCAGTCCCTTCAGTCCCTTCAGATGAGAGGTGAACCATCACTCAGTCCCTTCAGATGAGAGGTGAACCATCACTCAGTCCCTTCAGATGAGAGGTGAACCATCACTCAGTCCCTTCAGATGAGAGGTCACTCAGTCCCTTCAGATGAGAGGTGAACCATCACTCAGTCCCTTCAGATGAGAGGTGAACCATCACTCAGTCCCTTCAGATGAGAGGTGAACCATCACTCAGTCCCTTCAGATGAGAGGTGAACCATCACTCAGTCCCTTCAGATGAGGTGAACCATCACTCAGTCCCTTCAGATGAGAGGTGAACCATCACTCAGTCCCTTCAGATGAGAGATCACTCAGTCCCTTCAGATGAGAGGTCACTCAGTCCCTTCAGATGAGGTGAACCATCACTCAGTCCCTTCAGATGAGAGGTGAACCATCACTCAGTCCCTTCAGATGAGGTGAACCATCACTCAGTCCCTTCAGATGAGAGTCCCTTCAGATGAGAGGTGAACCATCACTCAGTCCCTTCAGATGAGAGGTGAACCATCACTCAGTCCCTTCAGATGAGAGGTGAACCATCACTCAGTCCCTTCAGATGAGAGGTGAACCATCACTCAGTCCCTTCAGATGAGAGGTGAACCATCACTCAGTCCCTTCAGATGAGAGGTGAACCATCACTCAGTCCCTTCAGATGAGAGGTGAACCATCACTCAGTCCCTTCAGATGAGAGGTGAACCATCACTCAGTCCCTTCAGATGAGAGGTGAACCATCACTCAGTCCCTTCAGATGAGAGGTGAACCATCACTCAGTCCCTTCAGATGAGAGGTGAACCATCACTCAGTCCCTTCAGATGAGAGGTGAACCATCACTCAGTCCCTTCAGATGAGAGGTCACTCAGTCCCTTCAGATGAGAGGTCACTCAGTCCCTTCAGATGAGAGGTGAACCATCACTCAGTCCCTTCAGATGAGAGGTGAACCATCACTCAGTCCCTTCAGATGAGAGGTCACTCAGTCCCTTCAGATGAGAGGTCACCCAGTCCCTTCAGATGAGAGGTGACCCAGTCCCTTCAGATGAGAGGTGAACCATCACTCAGTCCCTTCAGATGAGAGGTGAACCATCACTCAGTCCCTTCAGATGAGAGGTGAACCATCACTCAGTCCCTTCAGATGAGGTGAACCATCACTCAGTCCCTTCAGATGAGAGGTGAACCATCACTCAGTCCCTTCAGATGAGGTGAACCATCACTCAGTCCCTTCAGATGAGAGGTGAACCAGGTCACTCAGTCCCTTCAGATGAGAGGTGAACCATCACTCAGTCCCTTCAGATGAGAGGTGAACCATCACTCAGTCCCTTCAGATGAGAGGTGAACCATCACTCAGTCCCTTCAGATGAGAGGTGAACCATCACTCAGTCCCTTCAGATGAGAGGTCACTCAGTCCCTTCAGATGAGAGGTGAACCATCACTCAGTCCCTTCAGATGAGAGGTGAACCATCACTCAGTCCCTTCAGATGAGAGGTCACTCAGTCCCTTCAGATGAGAGGTGAACCATCACTCAGTCCCTTCAGATGAGAACCATCACTCAGTCCCTTCAGATGAGAGGTGAACCATCACTCAGTCCCTTCAGATGAGAGGTGAACCAGTCCCACATCACTCAGTCCCTTCAGATGAGAGGTGAACCATCACTCAGTCCCTTCAGAGATGAGGTGAACCATCACTCAGTCCCTTCAGATGAGAGGTGAACCATCACTCAGTCCCTTCAGATGAGAGGTGAACCATCACTCAGTCCCTTCAGATGAGAGGTGAACCATCACTCAGTCCCTTCAGATGAGAGGTGAACCATCACTCAGTCCCTTCAGATGAGAGGTGAACCATCACTCAGTCCCTTCAGATGAGAGTGAACCATCACTCAGTCCCTTCAGATGAGAGGTGAACCATCACTCAGTCCCTTCAGATGAGAGGTGAACCATCACTCAGTCCCTTCAGATGAGAGGTGAACCATCACTCAGTCCCTTCAGATGAGAGGTGAACCATCACTCAGTCCCTTCAGATGAGAGGTGAACCATCACTCAGTCCCTTCAGATGAGAGGTGAACCATCACTCAGTCCCTTCAGATGAGAGGTGAACCATCACTCAGTCCCTTCAGATGAGAGGTGAACCATCACTTCAGTCCCTTCAGATGAGAGGTGAACCATCACTCAGTCCCTTCAGATGAGAGGTGAACCATCACTCAGTCCCTTCAGATGAGAGGTGAACCATCACTCAGTCCCTTCAGATGAGAGGTGAACCATCACTCAGTCCCTTCAGATGAGAGGTCAGTCCCTTCAGATGAGAGGTGAACCATCACTCAGTCCCTTCAGATGAGAGGTGAACCATCACTCAGTCCCTTCAGATGAGAGGTCACTCAGTCCCTTCAGATGAGCTGAACCATCACTCAGTCCCTTCAGATGAGAGGTGAACCATCACTCAGTCCCTTCAGATGAGAGGTGAACCATCACTCAGTCCCTTCAGATGAGAGGTGAACCATCACTCAGTCCCTTCAGATGAGAGGTGAACCATCACTCAGTCCCTTCAGATGAGAGGTGAACCATCACTCAGTCCCTTCAGATGAGAGGTCACTCAGTCCCTTCAGATGAGAGGTGAACCATCACTCAGTCCCTTCAGATGAGAGGTGAACCATCACTCAGTCCCTTCAGATGAGAGGTGAACCATCAACCATCACTCAGTCCCTTCAGATGAGGTGAACCAGTCCCTTCAGATGAGAGGTGAACATCACCAGTCCCTTCAGATGAGAGGTGAACCATCACTCAGTCCCTTCAGATGAGAGGTGAACCATCCTCAGTCCCTTCAGATGAGAGGTGAACCATCACTCAGTCCCTTCAGATGAGAGGTCAGTCCCTTCAGTCCCTTCAGATCAGATGAGGTGAACCATCACTCAGTCCCTTCAGATGAGGTCACTCAGTCCCTTCAGATGAGAGGAACCATCACTCAGTCCCTTCAGATGAGAGGTGAACCATCACTCAGTCCCTTCAGATGAGAGGTGAACCATCACTCAGTCCCTTCAGATGAGGTGAACCATCACTCAGTCCCTTCAGATGAGAGGTGAACCATCACTCAGTCCCTTCAGATGAGAGGAACCATCACTCAGTCCCTTCAGATGAGAGGTGAACCATCCTCAGTCCCAGTCCCAGATGAGAGGTGAACCATCACTCAGTCCCTTCAGATGAGAGGTGAACCATCACTCAGTCCCTTCAGATGAGAGGTGAACCATCACTCAGTCCCTTCAGATGAGAGGTGAACCATCACTCAGTCCCTTCAGATGAGAGGTGAACCATCACTCAGTCCCTTCAGATGAGAGGTGAACCATCACTCAGTCCCTTCAGATGAGAGGTGACCAGTCCCTTCAGATGAACCATCACCAGTCCCTTCAGATGAGAGTCCTTCAGATGAACCATCACTCAGTCCCTTCAGATGAGAGGTGAACCATCACTCAGTCCCTTCAGATGAGAGGTGAACCATCACTCAGTCCCTTCAGATGAGAGGTGAACCATCACTCAGTCCCTTCAGATGAGAGGTGAACCATCACTCAGTCCCTTCAGATGAGAGGTCACTCAGTCCCTTCAGATGAGGTGAACCATCACTCAGTCCCTTCAGATGAGAGGTGAACCATCACTCAGTCCCTTCAGATGAGAGGTGAACCATCACTCAGTCCCTTCAGATGAGAGGTCACTCAGTCCCTTCAGAACCATCACTCAGTCCCTTCAGATGAGAGGTGAACCATCACTCAGTCCCTTCAGATGAGAGGTGAACCATCACTCAGTCCCTTCAGATGAGAGGTGAACCATCACTCAGTCCCTTCAGATGAGAGGTGAACCATCACTCAGTCCCTTCAGATGAGAGGTGAACCATCACTCAGTCCCTTCAGATGAGAGGTGAACCATCACTCAGTCCCTTCAGATGAGAGATCACTCAGTCCCTTCAGATGAGAGGTGAACCATCACTCAGTCCCTTCAGATGAGAGGTGAACCATCACTCAGTCCCTTCAGATGAGAGGTGAACCATCACTCAGTCCCTTCAGATGAGAGGTGAACCATCACTCAGTCCCTTCAGATGAGAGGTGAACCATCACTCAGTCCCTTCAGATGAGAGGTCAAGTCCCTTCATCACTCAGTCCCTTCAGATGAGAGGTGAACCATCACTCAGTCCCTTCAGATGAGAGGTGAACCATCACTCAGTCCCTTCAGATGAGAGGTGAACCATCACTCAGTCCCTTCAGATGAGAGGTGAACCATCACTCAGTCCCTTCAGATGAGAGGTGAACCATCACTCAGTCCCTTCAGATGAGAGGTGAACCATCACTCAGTCCCTTCAGATGAGAGGTGAACCATCACTCAGTCCCTTCAGATGAGAGGTCACTCAGTCCCTTCAGGTGAACCATCACTCAGTCCCTTCAGATGAGAGGTGAACCATCACTCAGTCCCTTCAGATGAGAGGTGAACCATCACTCAGTCCCTTCAGATGAGAGGTGAACCATCTCAGTCCCTTCAGATGAGAGGTGAACCATCACTCAGTCCCTTCAGATGAGAGGTGAACCATCACTCAGTCCCTTCAGATGAGAGGTGAACCATCACTCAGTCCCTTCAGATGAGAGGTCACTCAGTCCCTTCAGATGAGAGGTGAACCATCACTCAGTCCCTTCAGATGAGAGGTCACTCAGTCCCTTCAGATGAGAGGTGAACCATCACTCAGTCCCTTCAGATGAGAGGTGAACCATCACTCAGTCCCTTCAGATGAGAGGTGAACCATCACTCAGTCCCTTCAGATGAGAGGTGAACCATCACTCAGTCCCTTCAGATGAGAGGTGAACCATCACTCAGTCCCTTCAGATGAGAGGTGAACCATCACTCAGTCCCTTCAGATGAGAGGTGAACCATCACTCAGTCCCTTCAGATGAGAGGTGAACCATCACTCAGTCCCTTCAGATGAGAGGTCACTCAGTCCCTTCAGATGAGAGGAACCATCACTCAGTCCCTTCAGATGAGAGGTGAACCATCACTCAGTCCCTTCAGATGAGAGGTGAACCATCACTCAGTCCCTTCAGATGAGAGGTCACTCAGTCCCTTCAGATGAGAGGTGAACCATCACTCAGTCCCTTCAGATGAGAGGTGAACCATCACTCAGTCCCTTCAGATGAGAGGTCACTCAGTCCCTTCAGATGAGGTGAACCATCACTCAGTCCCTTCAGATGAGAGGTGAACCATCACTCAGTCCCTTCAGATGAGAGGTCCCTTCAGATGAACCATCACTCAGTCCCTTCTGATGAGGTGAACCATCACTCAGTCCCTTCAGATGAGAGGTGAACCATCACTCAGTCCCTTCAGATGAGAGGTGAACCATCACTCAGTCCCTTCAGATGAGAGGTGAACCATCACTCAGTCCCTTCAGATGAGAGGTGAACCATCACTCAGTCCCTTCAGATGAGAGGTGAACCATCACTCAGTCCCTTCAGATGAGAGGTGAACCATCACTCAGTCCCTTCAGATGAGAGGTGAACCATCACTCAGTCCCTTCAGATGAGAGGTGAACCATCACTCAGTCCCTTCAGATGAGAGGTGAACCATCACTCAGTCCCTTCAGATGAGAGGTCACTCAGTCCCTTCAGATGAGGTGAACCATCACTCAGTCCCTTCAGATGAGAGGTGAACCATCACTCAGTCCCTTCAGATGAGAGGTGAACCATCACCAGTCCCTTCACTCAGTCCCTTCAGATGAGAGGTCACTCAGTCCCTTCAGATGAGAGGTGAACCATCACTCAGTCCCTTCAGATGAGAGGTGAACCATCACTCAGTCCCTTCAGATGAGAGTGAACCATCACTCAGTCCCTTCAGATGAGAGGTGAACCATCACTCAGTCCCTTCAGATGAGAGGTGAACCATCACTCAGTCCCTTCAGATAAGAGGTGAACCATCACTCAGTCCCTTCAGATGAGAGGTCACTCAGTCCCTTCAGATGAGAGGTGAACCATCACTCAGTCCCTTCAGATGAGAGGTCACTCAGTCCCTTCAGATGAGCTGAACCATCACTCAGTCCCTTCAGATGAGAGGTGAACCATCACTCAGTCCCTTCAGATGAGAGGTGAACCATCACTCAGTCCCTTCAGATGAGAGGTGAACCATCACTCAGTCCCTTCAGATGAGAGGTGAACCATCACTCAGTCCCTTCAGATGAGAGGTGAACCATCACTCAGTCCCTTCAGATGAGAGGTCACTCAGTCCCTTCAGATGAGAGGTGAACCATCACCAGTCCCTTCAGATGAGAGGTGAACCATCACTCAGTCCCTTCAGATGAGAGGTGACCACCAGTCCCTTCAGATGAGAGGTGAACCATCACTCAGTCCCTTCAGATGAGAGGTGAACCATCACCAGTCCCTTCAGATGAGAGGTGAACCATCACTCAGTCCCTTCAGATGAGAGGTGAACCATCACTCAGTCCCTTCAGATGAGAGGTGAACCATCACTCAGTCCCTTCAGATGAGAGGTGAACCATCACTCAGTCCCTTCAGATGTCCTTCAGATGAGGTGTCCCAGTCCCTTCAGATGAGAGGTGAACCATCACTCAGTCCCTTCAGATGAGAGGTGAACCATCACTCAGTCCCTTCAGATGAGAGGTGAACCATCACTCAGTCCCTTCAGATGAGAGGTCACTCAGTCCCTTCAGATGAGAGGTGAACCATCACTCAGTCCCTTCAGATGAGAGGTGAACCATCACTCAGTCCCTTCAGATGAGAGGTGAACCATCACCAGTCCCTTCAGATGAGAGGTCACTCAGTCCCTTCATCACTCAGTCCCTTCAGATGAGAGGTGAACCATCACTCAGTCCCTTCAGATGAGAGGTGAACCATCACTCAGTCCCTTCAGATGAGAGGTGAACCATCAGTCCCTTCAGTCCCTTCAGATGAGAGAACCATCACTCAGTCCCTTCAGATGAGAGGTGAACCATCACTCAGTCCCTTCAGATGAGAGGTGAACCATCACTCAGTCCCTTCAGATGAGAGGTGAACCATCACTCAGTCCCTTCAGATGAGAGGTGAACCATCACTCAGTCCCTTCAGATGAGAGGTGAACCATCACTCAGTCCCTTCAGATGAGAGGTGAACCATCACTCAGTCCCTTCAGATGAGAGGTGAACCATCACTCAGTCCCTTCAGATGAGGTGAACCATCACTCAGTCCCTTCAGATGAGAGGTCACTCAGTCCCTTCAGATGAGAGGTGAACCATCACTCAGTCCCTTCAGATGAGAGGTGAACCATCACTCAGTCCCTTCAGATGAGAGGTGAACCATCACTCAGTCCCTTCAGATGAGAGGTGAACCATCACTCAGTCCCTTCAGATGAGAGGTGAACCATCACTCAGTCCCTTCAGATGAGAGGTGAACCATCACTCAGTCCCTTCAGATGAGAGGTGAACCATCACTCAGTCCCTTCAGATGAGAGAGTGAACCATCACTCAGTCCCTTCAGATGAGAGGTGATCACCAGTCCCTTCACTCAGTCCCTTCAGATGAGAGGTCACTCAGTCCAGTCCTTCAGATGAGAGGTGAACCATCACTCAGTCCCTTCAGATGAGAGGTGAACCATCACTCAGTCCCTTCAGATGAGAGGTGAACCATCAGTCCCTTCAGATGAGAGGTGAACCATCACTCAGTCCCTTCAGATGAGAGGTGAACCATCAGTCCCTCACTCAGTCCCTTCAGATGAGAGGTGAACCATCACTCAGTCCCTTCAGATGAGAGGTGAACCATCACTCAGTCCCTTCAGATCAGTCCCTTCAGATGGTGAACCATCACTCAGTCCCTTCAGATGAGAGGTGAACCATCACTCCAGTCCCTTCAGATGAGAGGTGAACCATCACTCAGTCCCTTCAGATGAGAGGTGAACCAGGTCACTCAGTCCCTTCAGATGAGAGGTGAACCATCACTCAGTCCCTTCAGATGAGAGGTGAACCATCACTCAGTCCCTTCAGATGAGAGGTGAACCATCACTCAGTCCCTTCAGATGAGAGGTGAACCATCACTCAGTCCCTTCAGATGAGAGGTGAACCATCACTCAGTCCCTTCAGATGAGAGTGAACCATCACTCAGTCCCTTCAGATGAGAGGTGAACCATCACTCAGTCCCTTCAGATGAGAGGTGAACCATCACTCAGTCCCTTCAGATGACCATCACTCAGTCCCTTCAGATGAGAGGTGAACCATCACTCAGTCCCTTCAGATGAGAGTGAACCATCACTCAGTCCCTTCAGATGAGAGGTCACTCAGTCCCTTCAGATGAGAGGTGAACCATCACTCAGTCCCTTCAGATGAGAGGTGAACCATCACTCAGTCCCTTCAGATGAGAGGTGAACCATCACTCAGTCCCTTCAGATGAGAGTCCCTTCAGATGAACCATCACTCAGTCCCTTCAGATGAGAGGTGAACCATCACTCAGTCCCTTCAGATGAGAGTGAACCATCACTCAGTCCCTTCAGATGAGAGGTGAACCAGTCACTCAGTCCCTTCAGATGAGAGGTGAACCATCAGTCCCTCAGATGAGAGTCCCTCCCTTCAGATGAGAGGTGAACCATCACCAGTCCCTTCAGATGAGAGGTGAACCATCACTCAGTCCCTTCAGATGAGAGGTGAACCATCACTCAGTCCCTTCAGATGAGAGGTGAACCATCACTCAGTCCCTTCAGATGAGAGGTGAACCATCACTCAGTCCCTTCAGATGAGAGGTGAACCATCACTCAGTCCCTTCAGATGAGAGGTGAACCATCACTCAGTCCCTTCAGATGAGAGGTCACTCAGTCCCTTCAGATGAGAGGTGAACCATCACTCAGTCCCTTCAGATGAGAGGTGAACCATCAGTCCCTTCAGTCCCTTCAGATGAGAGGTGAACCATCACTCAGTCCCTTCAGATGAGAGGTGAACCATCACTCAGTCCCTTCAGATGAGAGGTGAACCATCACTCAGTCCCTTCAGATGAGAGTGTCATCACAGTCCCTTCAGATGAGGTGAAGGTCACTCAGTCCCTTCAGATGAGAGGTGAACCATCACTCAGTCCCTTCAGATGAGAGGTGAACCATCACTCAGTCCCTTCAGATGAGAGGGAACCATCACTCAGTCCCTTCAGATGAGAGGTGAACCATCCCTTCAGTCCCTTCAGATGAGAGGTGAACCATCACTCAGTCCCTTCAGATGAGAGGTGAACCATCACTCAGTCCCTTCAGATGAGAGGTGAACCATCACTCAGTCCCTTCAGATGAGAGGTCACTCAGTCCCTTCAGATGAGAGGTGAACCATCACTCAGTCCCTTCAGATGAGAGGTGAACCATCACTCAGTCCCTTCAGATGAGAGGTGAACCATCACTCAGTCCCTTCAGATGAGAGGTGAACCATCACTCAGTCCCTTCAGATGAGAGGTGAACCATCACTCAGTCCCTTCAGATGAGAGGTGAACCATCACTCAGTCCCTTCAGATGAGAGGTGAACCAGTCCCTTCAGTCCCTTCAGATGAGAGGTGAACCATCACTCAGTCCCTTCAGATGAGAGGTGAACCATCACTCAGTCCCTTCAGATGAGAGGTGAACCATCACTCAGTCCCTTCAGATGAGAGGTGAACCATCACTCAGTCCCTTCAGATGAGAGGTGAACCATCACTCAGTCCCTTCAGATGAGGTCATCCTCAGTCCCTTCAGATGAGAGGTCACTCAGTCCCTTCAGATGAGAGGTGAACCATCACTCAGTCCCTTCAGATGAGAGGTGAACCATCACTCAGTCCCTTCAGATGAGAGGTGAACCATCACTCAGTCCCTTCAGATGAGAGGTCACTCAGTCCCTTCAGATGAGAGGTGAACCATCACTCAGTCCCTTCAGATGAGAGGTGAACCATCACTCAGTCCCTTCAGATGAGAGGTGAACCATCAGTCCCTTCTCAGTCCCTTCAGATGAGAGGTCACTCAGTCCCTTCAGATGAGAGGTGAACCATCACTCAGTCCCTTCAGATGAGGTGAACCATCACTCAGTCCCTTCAGATGAGGTGAACCATCACTCAGTCCCTTCAGATGAGAGGTGAACCATCACTCAGTCCCTTCAGATGAGGTGAACCATCACTCAGTCCCTTCAGATGAGAGATGAACCATCACTCAGTCCCTTCAGATGAGAGGTGAACCATCACTCAGTCCCTTCAGATGAGAGGTCACTCAGTCCCTTCATCACTCAGTCCCTTCAGATGAGAGGTGAACCATCACCAGTCCCTTCAGATGAGAGGTGAACCATCACTCAGTCCCTTCAGATGAGAGGTCACTCAGTCCCTTCAGATGAGGTGAACCATCACTCAGTCCCTTCAGATGAGAGGTGAACCATCACTCAGTCCCTTCAGATGAGAGGTGAACCATCACTCAGTCCCTTCAGATGAGAGGTCACTCAGTCCCTTCAGATGAGAGGTCACTCAGTCCCTTCAGATGAGAGGTGAACCATCACTCAGTCCCTTCAGATGAGAGGTGAACCATCACTCAGTCCCTTCAGATGAGAGGTCACTCAGTCCCTTCAGATGAGAGGTGAACCATCACTCAGTCCCTTCAGATGAGAGGTGAACCATCACTCAGTCCCTTCAGATGAGAGGTGAACCATCACTCAGTCCCTTCAGATGAGAGGTGAACCATCACTCAGTCCCTTCAGATGAGAGGTGAACCATCACTCAGTCCCTTCAGATGAGAGGTGAACCATCACTCAGTCCCTTCAGATGAGAGGTGAACCATCACCAGTCCCTTCAGTCCCTTCAGATGAGAGGTGTGAACCATCACTCAGTCCCTTCAGATGAGAGGTGAACCATCACTCAGTCCCTTCAGATGAGAGGTGAACCATCACTCAGTCCCTTCAGATGAGAGATCACTCAGTCCCTTCAGATGAGAGGTGAACCATCACTCAGTCCCTTCAGATGAGAGGTCACTCAGTCCCTTCAGATGAGGTGAACCATCACTCAGTCCCTTCAGATGAGAGGTGAACCATCACTCAGTCCCTTCAGATGAGGTGAACCATCACTCAGTCCCTTCAGATGAGAGGTCCTCAGTCCCTTCAGAACCATCACTCAGTCCCTTCAGATGAGAGGTGAACCATCACTCAGTCCCTTCAGATGAGAGGTGAACCATCACTCAGTCCCTTCAGATGAGAGGTCACTCAGTCCCTTCAGATGAGAGGTGAACCATCACTCAGTCCCTTCAGATGAGAGGTGAACCATCACTCAGTCCCTTCAGATGAGAGGTGAACCATCACTCAGTCCCTTCAGATGAGAGGTGAACCATCACTCAGTCCCTTCAGATGAGAGGTGAACCATCACTCAGTCCCTTCAGATGAGGTGAACCATCACTCAGTCCCTTCAGATGAGAGGTGAACCATCACTCAGTCCCTTCAGATGAGGTGAACCATCACTCAGTCCCTTCAGATGAGAGGTGAACCATCACTCAGTCCCTTCAGATGAGAGGTGAACCATCACTCAGTCCCTTCAGATGAGAGGTGAACCATCACTCAGTCCCTTCAGATGAGAGGTGAACCATCACTCAGTCCCTTCAGATGAGAACCATCACTCAGTCCCTTCAGGTCACTCAGTCCCTTCAGATGAGAGGTGAACCATCACTCAGTCCCTTCAGATGAGAGGTGAACCATCACTCAGTCCCTTCAGATGAGAGGTGAACCATCACCAGTCCCTTCAGATCCCTTCAGTCCCTTCAGATGAGAGGTGAACCATCACTCAGTCCCTTCAGATGAGAGGTGAACCATCACTCAGTCCCTTCAGATGAGAGGTGAACCATCACTCAGTCCCTTCAGATGAGAGGTGAACCATCACTCAGTCCCTTCAGATGAGAGGTGAACCATCACTCAGTCCCTTCAGATGAGGTGAACCATCACTCAGTCCCTTCAGATGAGAGGTGAACCATCACTCAGTCCCTTCAGATGAGAGGTGAACCATCACTCAGTCCCTTCAGATGAGAGGTGAACCATCACTCAGTCCCTTCAGATGAGAGTGAACCATCACTCAGTCCCTTCAGATGAGAGGTGAACCATCACTCAGTCCCTTCAGATGAGAGGTGAACCATCACTCAGTCCCTTCAGATGAGAGGTCAGTCCCTTCAGAACCATCACTCAGTCCCTTCAGATGAGGTGAACCATCACTCAGTCCCTTCAGATGAGAGGTGAACCATCACTCAGTCCCTTCAGATGAGAGGTGAACCATCACTCAGTCCCTTCAGATGAGAGGTGAACCATCACTCAGTCCCTTCAGATGAGAGGTGAACCATCACTCAGTCCCTTCAGATGAGGTGAACCATCACTCAGTCCCTTCAGATGAGAGGTGAACCATCACTCAGTCCCTTCAGATGAGAGGTGAACCATCACTCAGTCCCTTCAGATGAGAGGTGAACCATCACTCAGTCCCTTCAGATGAGAGGTCACTCAGTCCCTTCAGATGAGAGGTGAACCATCACTCAGTCCCTTCAGATGAGAGGTGAACCATCACTCAGTCCCTTCAGATGAGAGGTGAACCATCACTCAGTCCCTTCAGATGAGGTGAACCATCACTCAGTCCCTTCAGATGAGAGGTGAACCATCACTCAGTCCCTTCAGATGAGAGGTGAACCATCACTCAGTCCCTTCAGATGAGAGGTGAACCATCACTCAGTCCCTTCAGATGAGAGGTGAACCATCACTCAGTCCCTTCAGATGAGAGGTGAACCATCACTCAGTCCCTTCAGATGAGGTGAACCATCACTCAGTCCCTTCAGATGAGGTGAACCATCACTCAGTCCCTTCAGATGAGAGGTCACTCAGTCCCTTCAGATGAGAGGTGAACCATCACTCAGTCCCTTCAGATGAGAGGTGATCACTCACCATCACTCAGTCCCTTCAGATGAGAGGTGAACCATCACTCAGTCCCTTCAGATGAGAGGTGAACCATCTCAGTCCCTTCAGATGAGAGGTGAACCATCACTCAGTCCCTTCAGATGAGAGGTGAACCATCACTCAGTCCCTTCAGATGAGAGGTGAACCATCACTCAGTCCCTTCAGATGAGAGGTGAACCATCACTCAGTCCCTTCAGATGAGTCCCTTCAGAGGTGAACCATCACTCAGTCCCTTCAGATGAGAGGTGAACCATCACTCAGTCCCTTCAGATGAGGGAACCATCACTTCATCACTCAGTCCCTTCAGATGAGAGGTGAACCATCACTCAGTCCCTTCAGATGAGAGGTGAACCATCACTCAGTCCCTTCAGATGAGAGGTCACTCAGTCCCTTCAGATGAGAGGTGAACCATCACTCAGTCCCTTCAGATGAGAGGTGAACCATCACTCAGTCCCTTCAGATGAGAGATCACTCAGTCCCTTCAGATGATAGGTGAACCATCACTCAGTCCCTTCAGATGAGAGGTGAAGTCCCCATCACTCAGTCCCTTCAGATGAGAGGTGAACCATCACTCAGTCCCTTCAGATGAGAACCATCACTCAGTCCCTTCAGATGAGGTGAACCATCACTCAGTCCCTTCAGATGAGGTGAACCATCACTCAGTCCCTTCAGATGAGAGGTGAACCATCACTCAGTCCCTTCAGATGAGAGGTGAACCATCACTCAGTCCCTTCAGATGAGAGGTGAACCATCACTCAGTCCCTTCAGATGAGAGGTGAACCATCACTCAGTCCCTTCAGATGAGAGGTGAACCATCACTCAGTCCCTTCAGATGAGAGGTGAACCATCACTCAGTCCCTTCAGATGAGAGGTGAACCATCACTCAGTCCCTTCAGATGAGAGGTGAACCATCACTCAGTCCCTTCAGATGAGAGGTGAACCATCACTCAGTCCCTTCAGATGAGGTGAACCATCACTCAGTCCCTTCAGATGAGAGGTGAACCATCACTCAGTCCCTTCAGATGAGAGGTGAACCATCACTCAGTCCCTTCAGATGAGAGGTGAACCATCACTCAGTCCCTTCAGATGAGAGGTGAACCATCACTCAGTCCCTTCAGATGAGAGGTGAACCATCACTCAGTCCCTTCAGATGAGAGGTGAACCATCACTCAGTCCCTTCAGATGAGAGGTGAACCATCACCAGTCCCTTCAGAGAACCATCCCAGTCCCTTCAGATGAGAGGTCACTCAGTCCCTTCAGATGAGCTGAACCATCACTCAGTCCCTTCAGATGAGAGGTGAACCATCACTCAGTCCCTTCAGATGAGAGGTGAACCATCACTCAGTCCCTTCAGATGAGAGGTGAACCATCACTCAGTCCCTTCAGATGAGAGGTGAACCATCACTCAGTCCCTTCAGATGAGAGGTGAACCATCACTCAGTCCCTTCAGATGAGAGGTGAACCATCACTCAGTCCCTTCAGATGAGAGGTGAACCATCACTCAGTCCCTTCAGATGAGAGAACCATCACTCAGTCCCTTCAGATGAGAGGTGAACCATCACTCAGTCCCTTCAGATGAGAGGTGAACCATCACTCAGTCCCTTCAGATGAGAGGTGAACCATCACTCAGTCCCTTCAGATGAGAGGTGAACCATCACTCAGTCCCTTCAGTCCCTCAGTCCCTTCAGATGAGAGGTGAACCATCACTCAGTCCCTTCAGAGAGTCCCTTCAGAGAGGTGAACCATCACTCAGTCCCTTCAGATGAGAGGTGAACCATCCAGTCCCTTCAGATGAGAGGTGAACAGTTCATCACTCAGTCCCTTCAGATGAGAGGTGAACCATCACTCAGTCCCTTCAGATGAGAGGTCACTCAGTCCCTTCAGATGAGGTGAACCACTCAGTCCCTTCAGATGAGAGGTGAACCATCACTCAGTCCCTTCAGATGAGAGGTGAACCATCACTCAGTCCCTTCAGATGAGAGGTGAACTCAGTCCCTTCAGATCAGTCCCTTCAGATGAGAGGTGAACCATCACTCAGTCCCTTCAGATGAGAGGTGAACCATCACTCAGTCCCTTCAGATGAGAGGTGAACCATCACTCAGTCCCTTCAGATGAGAGGTGAACCATCACTCAGTCCCTTCAGATGAGAGGTGAACCATCACTCAGTCCCTTCAGATGAGAGGTGAACCATCACTCAGTCCCTTCAGATGAGAGGTGAAGTCCCTTCAGATGAGAGGTGAACCATCACCAGTCCCTTCAGATGAGAGGTGAACCATCACTCAGTCCCTTCAGATGAGAGGTGAACCATCACTCAGTCCCTTCAGATGAGGTGAGGTCACTCAGTCCCCAGATGAGATCACTCAGTCCCTTCAGATGAGAGGTCACTCAGTCCCTTCAGATGAGAGGTGAACCATCACTCAGTCCCTTCAGATGAGAGGTGAACCAGGTCACTCAGTCCCTTCAGATGAACCATCACTCAGTCCCTTCAGATGAGAGGTGAACCATCAGTCCCTTCTCAGTCCCTTCAGATGAGAGGTGAACCATCACTCAGTCCCTTCAGATGAGAGGTGAACCATCACTCAGTCCCTTCAGATGAGAGGTCACTCAGTCCCTTCAGATGAGAGGTGAACCATCACTCAGTCCCTTCAGATGAGAGGTGAACCATCACTCAGTCCCTTCAGATGAGAGGTGAACCATCACTCAGTCCCTTCAGATGAGAGGTGAACCATCACTCAGTCCCTTCAGATGAGAGGTGAACCATCTCAGTCCCTTCAGATGAGAGGTGAACCATCACTCAGTCCCTTCAGATGAGAGAACCATCACTCAGTCCCTTCAGATGAGAGGTGAACCATCACTCTCAGTCCCTTCAGATGAGAGGTGAACCATCACTCAGTCCCTTCAGATGAGAGGTCACTCAGTCCCTTCAGATGAGAGGTCACTCAGTCCCTTCAGATGAGAGGTGAACCATCACTCAGTCCCTTCAGATGAGAGGTGAACCATCACTCAGTCCCTTCAGATGAACCATCACTCAGTCCCTTCAGATGAGAGGTGAACCATCACTCAGTCCCTTCAGATGAGAGGTGAACCATCACTCAGTCCCTTCAGATGAGAGGTGAACCATCACTCAGTCCCTTCAGATGAGAGGTGAACCATCACTCAGTCCCTTCAGATGAGGTGAACCATCACTCAGTCCCTTCAGATGAGAGGTGAACCATCACTCAGTCCCTTCAGATGAGGTGAACCATCACTCAGTCCCTTCAGATGAGAGGTGAACCATCACTCAGTCCCTTCAGATGAGAGGTGAACCATCACTCAGTCCCTTCAGATGAGAGGTCACTCAGTCCCTTCAGATGAGAGGTCACTCAGTCCCTTCAGATGAGAGGTGAACCATCACTCAGTCCCTTCAGATGAGAGGTGAACCATCACTCAGTCCCTTCAGATGAGAGGTGAACCATCACTCAGTCCCTTCAGATGAGAGGTGAACCATCACTCAGTCCCTTCAGATGAGAGGTGAACCATCACTCAGTCCCTTCAGATGAGAGGTGAACCATCACTCCAGTCCCTTCAGATGAGAGTGAACCATCACTCAGTCCCTTCAGATGAGAGGTGAACCATCACTCAGTCCCTTCAGATGAGAGGTGAACCATCACTCAGTCCTTCTTGAACCATCAGTCCCTTCAGATGAGAGGTGAACCATCACTCAGTCCCTTCAGATGAGAGGTGAACCATCACTCAGTCCCTTCAGATGAGGTGAACCATCACTCAGTCCCTTCAGATGAGAGGTGAACCATCACTCAGTCCCTTCAGATGAGAGGTCACTCAGTCCCTTCAGATGAGAGGTCACTCAGTCCCTTCAGTCAGTCCCTTCAGATGAGAGGTGAACCATCACTCAGTCCCTTCAGATGAGAGGTGAACCATCACTCAGTCCCTTCAGATTCACTCAGTCCCTTCAGATGAGAGGTGAACCATCACTCAGTCCCTTCAGATGAGAGGTGAACCATCACTCAGTCCCTTCAGATGAGAGGTGAACCATCACTCAGTCCCTTCAGATGAGAGGTGAACCATCACTCAGTCCCTTCAGATGAGAGGTGAACCATCACTCAGTCCCTTCAGATGAGGTGAACCATCACTCAGTCCCTTCAGATGAGAGGTGAACCATCACTCAGTCCCTTCAGATGAGAGGTGAACCATCACTCAGTCCCTTCAGATGAGAGGTGAACCATCACTCAGTCCCCTGAACCATCACTCAGTCCCTTCAGATGAGAGGTGAACCATCACTCAGTCCCTTCAGATGAGGTGAACCATCACTCAGTCCCTTCAGATGAGAGGTGAACCATCACTCAGTCCCTTCAGATGAGAGGTGAACCATCACTCAGTCCCTTCAGATGAGAGGTGAACCATCACTCAGTCCCTTCAGATGAGAGGTCACTCAGTCCCTTCAGATGAGAGGTGAACCATCACTCAGTCCCTTCAGATGAGAGGTGAACCATCACTCCCTTCAGTCCCTTCAGATGAGAGGTCACTCAGTCCCTTCAGATGAGAGGTGAACCATCACTCAGTCCCTTCAGATGAGAGGTGAACCATCACTCAGTCCCTTCAGATGAGAGGTGAACCATCACTCAGTCCCTTCAGATGAGAGGTCACTCAGTCCCTTCAGATGAGAGGTGAACCATCACTCAGTCCCTTCAGATGAGAGGTGAACCATCACTCAGTCCCTTCAGATGAGAGGTGAACCCATCCCTTCAGTCCCTTCAGATGAGAGGTGAACCATCACTCAGTCCCTTCAGATGAGAGGTGAACCATCACTCAGTCCCTTCAGATGAGAGGTGAACCATCACTCAGTCCCTTCAGATGAGAGGTGAACCATCACTCAGTCCCTTCAGATGAGAGGTGAACCATCACTCAGTCCCTTCAGATGAGAGGTGAACCATCTCAGTCCCTTCAGATGAGAGGTGAACCATCACTCAGTCCCTTCAGATGAGAGGTGAACCATCACTCAGTCCCTTCAGATGAGGTGAACCATCACTCAGTCCCTTCAGATGAGAGGTGAACCATCACTCAGTCCCTTCAGATGAGAGGTGAACCATCACTCAGTCCCTTCAGATGAGAGGTGAACATCATCAGTCCCTTCAGATGAGAGGTGAACCATCACTCAGTCCCTTCAGATGAGAGGTGAACCATCACTCAGTCCCTTCAGATGAGAGGTGAACCATCAGTCCCTTCAGTCCCTTCAGATGAGAGGTGAACCATCACTCAGTCCCTTCAGATGAGAGGTGAACCATCACTCAGTCCCTTCAGATGAGAGGTGAACCATCACTCAGTCCCTTCAGAACCATCACTCAGTCCCTTCAGATGAGAGGTGAACCATCACTCAGTCCCTTCAGATGAGAGGTGAACCATCACTCAGTCCCTTCAGATGAGTCCCTTCAGATGAGAGGTGAACCATCTCAGTCCCTTCAGATGAGAGGTGAACCATCACTCAGTCCCTTCAGATGAGAGGTGAACCATCACTCAGTCCCTTCAGATGAGAGGTGAACCATCACTCAGTCCCTTCAGATGAGAGGAACCATCACTCAGTCCCTTCAGATGAGAGGTGAACCATCACTCAGTCCCTTCAGATGAGAGGTGAACCATCACTCAGTCCCTTCAGATGAGAGGTGAACCATCACTCAGTCCCTTCAGATGAGAGGTGAACCATCACTCAGTCCCTTCAGATGAGAGGTGAACCATCAGTCTCAGTCCCTTCAGATGAGGTGAACCATCACTCAGTCCCTTCAGATGAGAGGTGAAGATCAGTCCCTTCAGATGAGAGGTGAACCACTCAGTCCCTTCAGATGAGAGGTGAACCAGTCACTCAGTCCCTTCAGATGAGAGGTGAACCATCACTCAGTCCCTTCAGATGAGAGGTGAACCATCACTCAGTCCCTTCAGATGAGAGGTGAACCATCACTCAGTCCCTTCAGATGAGAGGTGAACCATCACTCAGTCCCTTCAGATGAGAGGAACCATCCCTCAGTCCCTTCAGATGAGAGGTGAACCATCACTCAGTCCCTTCAGATGAGAGGTGAACCATCACTCAGTCCCTTCAGATGAGAGGTGAACCATCACTCAGTCCCTTCAGATGAGAGGTGAACCATCACTCAGTCCCTTCAGATGAGAGGTGAACCATCACTCAGTCCCTTCAGATGAGAGGTGAACCATCACTCAGTCCCTTCAGATGAGAGGTGAACCATCACTCAGTCCCTTCAGATGAGAGGTGAACCATCACTCAGTCCCTTCAGATGAGAGGTCACCAGTCCCTTCAGATGAGAGGTGAACCATCACTCAGTCCCTTCAGATGAGAGGTGAACCATCACTCAGTCCCTTCAGATGAGAGGTGAACCATCACTCAGTCCCTTCAGATGAGAGGTGAACCATCACTCAGTCCCTTCAGATGAGATCACTCAGTCCCTTCAGATGAGAGGTGAACCATCACTCAGTCCCTTCAGATGAGAGGTGAACCATCACTCAGTCCCTTCAGATGAGAGGTGAACCATCACTCAGTCCCCTTCAGATGAGAGGTGAACCATCACCAGTCCCTTCAGATGAGAGGTGAACCATCACTCAGTCCCTTCAGATGAGAGGTGAACCATCACTCAGTCCCTTCAGATGAGAGGTCAACCATCTCAGTCCCTTCAGATGAGAGGTGAACCATCACTCAGTCCCTTCAGATGAGAGGTGAACCATCACTCAGTCCCTTCAGATGAGAGGTGAACCATCACTCAGTCCCTTCAGATGAGAGGTGAACCATCACTCAGTCCCTTCAGATGAGAGGTGAACCATCACTCAGTCCCTTCAGATGATCACTCAGTCCCTTCAGAGGTGAACCATCACTCAGTCCCTTCAGATGAGAGGTGAACCATCACTCAGTCCCTTCAGATGAGAGGTGAACCATCACTCAGTCCCTTCAGATGAGAGGTCACTCAGTCCCTTCAGATGAGAGGTGAACCATCACTCAGTCCCTTCAGATGAGAGGTCACTCAGTCCCTTCAGATGAGCTGAACCATCACTCAGTCCCTTCAGATGAGAGGTGAACCATCACTCAGTCCCTTCAGATGAGAGGTGAACCATCACTCAGTCCCTTCAGATGAGAGGTGAACCATCACTCAGTCCCTTCAGATGAGAGGTGAACCATCACTCAGTCCCTTCAGATGAGAGGTGAACCATCACTCAGTCCCTTCAGATGAGAGGTCACTCAGTCCCTTCAGATGAGAGGTGAACCATCACTCAGTCCCTTCAGATGAGAGGTGAACCATCACTCCCAGTCCCTTCAGATGAGAGTCCCTTCAGATGAGGTGAACCATCACTCAGTCCCTTCAGATGAGAGGTGAACCATCACTCAGTCCCTTCAGATGAGAGGTGAACCATCACTCAGTCCCTTCAGATGAGAGGTGAACCATCACTCAGTCCCTTCAGATGAGAGGTGAACCATCACTCAGTCCCTTCAGATGAGAGGTGAACCAGAGGTGAACCATCACTCAGTCCTTCAGATGAGAGGTGAACCATCCTTCAGATGAGAGGTCACTCAGTCCCTTCAGATGAGAGGTGAACCATCACTCAGTCCCTTCAGATGAGAGGTGAACCATCACTCAGTCCCTTCAGATGAGAGGTGAACCATCACTCAGTCCCTTCAGATGAGAGGTCACTCAGTCCACCATCAGTCCCCAGATGAGAGGTCACTCAGTCCCTTCAGATGAGAGGTGAACCATCACTCAGTCCCTTCAGATGAGAGGTGAACCATCACTCAGTCCCTTCAGATGAGAGGTGAACCATCACTCAGTCCCTTCAGATGAGAGGTGAACCATCACTCAGTCCCTTCAGATGAGAGGTGAACCATCACTCAGTCCCTTCAGATGAGAGTGAACCATCACTCAGTCCCTTCAGATGAGAGGTGAACCATCACTCAGTCCCTTCAGATGAGAGGTGAACCATCACTCAGTCCCTTCAGATGAGAGGTGAACCATCACTTCAGTCCCTTCAGATGAGAGGTGAACCATCACTCAGTCCCTTCAGATGAGAGGTGAACCATCACTCAGTCCCTTCAGATGAGAGGTGAACCATCACTCAGTCCCTTCAGATGAGAGGTGAACCATCACTCAGTCCCTTCAGATGAGAGGTGAACCATCACTCAGTCCCCAGATCAGAGAGGTGAACCATCACTCAGTCCCTTCAGATGAGAGGTGAAGGTCACCCATCACTCAGTCCCTTCAGATGAGGTGAACCATCACTCAGTCCCTTCAGATGAGAGGTGAACCATCACTCAGTCCCTTCAGATGAGAGGTCACTCAGTCCCTTCAGATGAGAGGTGAACCATCACTCAGTCCCTTCAGATGAGAGGTGAACCATCACTCAGTCCCTTCAGATGAGAGGTGAACCATCACTCAGTCCCTTCAGATGAGAGGTGAACCATCACTCAGTCCCTTCAGATGAGAGGTGAACCATCACTCAGTCCCTTCAGATGAGAGGTGAACCATCACTCAGTCCCTTCAGATGAGAGGTGAACCATCACTCAGTCCCTTCAGATGAGAGGTGAACCATCACTCAGTCCCTTCAGATGAGAGGTGAACCATCACTCAGTCCCTTCAGATGAGAGGTGAACCATCACTCAGTCCCTTCAGATGAGAGGTCCCTTCAGATGAGAGGTGTCACTCAGTCCCTTCCATCACTCAGTCCCTTCAGATGAGAGGTGAACCATCACTCAGTCCCTTCAGATGAGAGGTGAACCATCACTCAGTCCCTTCAGATGAGAGGTGAACCATCACTCAGTCCTTCAGATGAGAGGTCACTCAGTCCCTTCAGATGAGAGGTGAACCATCACTCAGTCCCTTCAGATGAGAGGTGAACCATCACTCAGTCCCTTCAGATGAGGTGAACCATCACTCAGTCCCTTCAGATGAGTCCCTTCAGAGGTGAACCATCACTCAGTCCCTTCAGATGAGGTGTCACCAGTCCCTTCAGATGAGAGGTGAACCATCACTCAGTCCCTTCAGATGAGAGGTGAACCATCACTCAGTCCCTTCAGATGAGAGGTGAACCATCACTCCCTTCAGTCCCTTCAGATGAGAGGTGAACCAGTCCCTTCACTCAGTCCCTTCAGATGAGAGGTGAACCATCACTCAGTCCCTTCAGATGAGAGGTCACTCCAGTCCCTTCATCACTCAGTCACCAGTTCAGATGAGAGGTGAACCACTCAGTCCCTTCAGATGGTGAGGTCACTCAGTCCCTTCAGATGAGAGGAACCATCACTCAGTCCCTTCAGATGAG
The DNA here is from genome assembly GCF_034236695.1 of Oncorhynchus nerka. Classification (NCBI taxonomy): domain Eukaryota; kingdom Metazoa; phylum Chordata; class Actinopteri; order Salmoniformes; family Salmonidae; genus Oncorhynchus; species Oncorhynchus nerka. The sequence goes on from NC_088411.1 coordinate 48,704,357, forward strand.
GTGAACCATCACTCAGTCCCTTCAGATGAGAGGTGAACCATCACTCAGTCCCTTCAGATGAGAGGTCACTCAGTCCCTTCAGATGAGAGGTGAACCATCACTCAGTCCCTTCAGATGAGAGGTGAACCATCACTCAGTCCCTTCAGATGAGAGGTGAACCATCACTCAGTCCCTTCAGATGAGAGGTGAACCATCACTCAGTCCCTTCAGATGAGAGGTGAACCATCACTCAGTCCCTTCAGATGAGAGGTGAACCATCACTCAGTCCCTTCAGATGAGAGGTGAACCATCACTCAGTCCCTTCAGATGAGAGGTGAACCATCACTCAGTCCCTTCAGATGAGAGGTGAAAGTCCCTTCAGATGAGGTGAACCATCACTCAGTCCCTTCAGATGAGAGGTGAACCATCACTCAGTCCCTTCAGATGAGAGGTGAACCATCCTCAGTCCCTTCAGATGAGAGGTGAACCAGTCCCTTCAGTCCCTTCAGATCAGATGAGAGGTGAACCATCACTCAGTCCCTTCAGATGAGAGGTGAAATCACTCAGTCCCCAGGTGAACCATCACTCAGTCCCTTCAGATGAGAGGTGAACCATCACTCAGTCCCTTCAGATGAGAGGGAACCATCACTCAGTCCCTTCAGATGAGAGGTGAACCATCACTCAGTCCCTTCAGATGAGAGGTGAACCATCACTCAGTCCCTTCAGATGACTCAGAGGTGAACCATCACTCAGTCCCTTCAGATGAGAGGTGAACCATCACTCAGTCCCTTCAGATGAGAGGTGAACCATCACTCAGTCCCTTCAGATGAGAGGTGAACCATCAGTCCCTTCAGATGAGAGGTGAACCATCACTCAGTCCCTTCAGATGAGGTGAACCATCACTCAGTCCCTTCAGATGAGAGGTGAACCATCACTCAGTCCCTTCAGATGAGACCATCACTCAGTCCCTTCAGATGAGAGGTCACTCAGTCCCTTCAGATGAGAGGTGAACCATCACTCAGTCCCTTCAGATGAGAGGTGAACCATCAGTCCTTCAGATGAGAGGTGAACCATCACTCAGTCCCTTCAGATGATGAGAGGTGAACCATCATCAGTCCCTTCAGATGAGAGGTGAACCATCACTCAGTCCCTTCAGATGAGAGGTGAACCATCACTCAGTCCCTTCAGATGAGAGGTGAACCATCACTCAGTCCCTTCAGATGAGAGGTGAACCATCACTCAGTCCCTTCAGAGTCCCCTTCAGATGAGGTGAACCATCACTCAGTCCCTTCAGATGAGAGGTGAACCATCACTCAGTCCCTTCAGATGAGAGGTGAACCATCACTCAGTCCCTTCAGATGAGAGGTGAACCATCACTCAGTCCCTTCAGGTCACTCCAGTCCCTTCAGATGAGAGGTGAACCATCACTCAGTCCCTTCAGATGAGAGGTGAACCATCACTCAGTCCCTTCAGATGAGAGGTGAACCATCACTCAGTCCCTTCAGATGAGAGGTGAACCATCACTCAGTCCCTTCAGATGAGGTGAACCATCACTCAGTCCCTTCAGATGAGAGGTCACTCAGTCCCTTCAGATGAGAGGTGAACCATCACTCAGTCCCTTCAGATGAGAGGTGAACCATCACTCAGTCCCTTCAGATGAGAGGTGAACCATCACTCAGTCCCTTCAGATGAGAGGTGAACCATCACTCAGTCCCTTCAGATGAGAGGTGAACCATCACAGTCCCTTCAGATGAGAGGTGAACCATCACCAGTCCCTTCAGATGAGAGGTGAACCATCACTCAGTCCCTTCAGATGAGAGGTGAACCATCACTCAGTCCCTTCAGATGAGAGGTGAACCATCACTCAGTCCCTTCAGATGAGAGGTCACTCAGTCCCTTCAGATGAGAGGTGAACCATCACTCAGTCCCTTCAGATGAGAGGTGAACCATCACTCAGTCCCTTCAGATGAGGTGAACCATCACTCAGTCCCTTCAGATGAGGTGAACCATCACTCAGTCCCTTCAGATGAGAGGTGAACCATCACTCAGTCCCTTCAGATGAGAGGTGAACCATCACTCAGTCCCTTCAGATGAGAGGTGAACCATCACTCAGTCCCGTCAGATGAGAGGTGAACCATCACTCAGTCCCGTCAGATGAGAGGTGAACCATCACTCAGTCCCTTCAGATGAGGTGAACCATCACTCAGTCCCTTCAGATGAGGTGAACCATCACTCAGTCCCTTCAGATGAGAGGTGAACCATCACTCAGTCCCTTCAGATGAGGTGAACCATCACTCAGTCCCTTCAGATGAGAGATGAACCATCACTCAGTCCCTTCAGATGAGAGGTGAAGTCCCCAGATGAGAGGTCACTCAGTCCCTTCAGATGAGGTGAACCATCACTCAGTCCCTTCAGATGAGAGGTGAACCATCACTCAGTCCCTTCAGATGAGAGGTGAACCATCACCAGTCCCTTCAGATGAGATCACTCAGTCCCTTCAGATGAGGTGAACCATCACCAGTCCCTTCACTCAGTCCCTTCAGATGAGGTGAACCATCAGTCCCTCAGATGAGAGGTCCCTTCAGATGAGAGGTGAACCATCACTCAGTCCCTTCAGATGAGAGGTGAACCATCACTCAGTCCCTTCAGATGAGAGAACCATCACTCAGTCCCTTCAGATGTCACTCAGTCCCTTCAGGTGAACCATCACTCAGTCCCTTCAGATGAGAGGTGAACCATCACTCAGTCCCTTCAGATGAGAGGTCACTCAGTCCCTTCAGATGAGAGGTGAACCATCACTCAGTCCCTTCAGATGAGAGGTGAACCATCACAGTCCCTTCAGATGAGAGTGAACCCCTTCAGATGAGGTCACTCAGTCCCTTCAGATGAGGTGAACCATCACTCAGTCCCTTCAGATGAGAGGTGAACCATCACTCAGTCCCTTCAGATGAGAGGTGAACCATCACTCAGTCCCTTCAGATGAGAGGTGAACCATCACTCAGTCCCTTCAGATGAGAGGTGAACCATCACTCAGTCCCTTCAGATGAGGTGAACCATCACTCAGTCCCTTCAGATGAGGTGAACCATCACTCAGTCCCTTCAGATGAGAGGTGAACCATCACTCAGTCCCTTCAGATGAGAGGTGAACCATCAGTCCAGTCCCTTCAGATGAGAGGTGAACCATCACTCAGTCCCTTCAGATGAGAGGTGAACCATCACTCAGTCCCTTCAGATGAGGTCACCAGAGGTGAACCATCACTCAGTCCCTTCAGATGAGAGGTCACTCAGTCCCTTCAGATGAGAGGTGAACCATCACTCAGTCCCTTCAGATGAGAGGTGAACCATCACTCAGTTCCTTCATTTGAGAGGTCACTCAGTCCCTTCTGATGAGGTGAACCATCACTCAGTCCCTTCAGATGAGAGGTGAACCATCACTCAGTCCCTTCAGATGAGAGGTGAACCATCACTCAGTCCCTTCAGATGAGAGGTGAACCATCACTCAGTCCCTTCAGATGAGGTGAACCATCACTCAGTCCCTTCAGATGAGAGGTGAACCATCACAGTCAGTCCCTTCAGATGATGAGGTGAACCATCACTCAGTCCCTTCAGATGAGAGTCCCTTCAGTGAACCATCAGTCCCTCAGTCCCTTCAGATGAGAGGTGAACCATCACTCAGTCCCTTCAGATGAGAGGTCACTCAGTCCCTTCAGATGAGGTGAACCATCACTCAGTCCCTTCAGATGAGAGGTGAACCATCACTCAGTCCCTTCAGATGAGGTGAACCATCAGGTGAACCAGTCCCTCGAAACCTCATCACCAGTCCCTTCAGATGAGAGGTGAACTCAGTTCTTCATTTGAGGGTCACTCCAGTCCCTTCAGATGAGAGGTGAACCATCACTCAGTCCCTTCAGATGAGAGGTATGGAAAACCATCACTCAGTCCCTTC